>NC_030677.2:605157-675157 GCF_000004195.4 Xenopus tropicalis
TTACCCACTGACAGGCTGTACCCCCAATATTACTGCTCCTCACCTTCCCCATGACAGGCTGTACCCCATTATACTGCTCTACCCCCACTGACAGGCTAGTACCCTAATTATCTGATCCCTACCCATGACAGCCTGTCAACCCCCAATTATACTTGCTACTTACCTACCCCACTGACAGGCTGATACACCCCCAATATATACTGCTCCTACCTACCCCCACTGACAGCGCCGGTACCCCAATTATACTTGCCTTCTACCTCCCATGACATGCGTGTACCCCCATTATTTACGGCTTCCTAACTACCCCCACTGACCAGGCCTGTACCCCAATTATTACCGCTCCTACCCCACTGACAGGCCTGTACCCCAATTATACTGCTCGACCCACACTGACAGGCCTGTTACCCACCAATTATACTGCTTTCCTACCATTAACCTCATGGACAGCTTGTACCCCCTTATATATGCTCCTACCTACCCCCACTGACAGGCCTGTACCCACCAATTATGACTGCTCTGAACTACCCCATGACAGGCCCTCGATACCCCCCAATTATACTGCTCCTACCCCTCACTGACAGGACATGTTACCCCACCCAATATACTGCTCCGACCCCACGACAGGCTGTACCCCCAATTATACTGCTGCACCTACCCAACTGACCAGGCCTGTCCACCCAAACATATATGCTGCTACCTTACCCCACTGACAGGCCTGTACCCCCAATTTATGGCTCCTACCCCAGCGACAGAGCCAGTACCCCAAATATACTGCTCCTACCCCACTACAAGCGTACCCCAATTATTACTGCTTCCTACCTACCCCCACTCGACAGGCCTGTACTCCCAATTATACGGCTTCCTACCCACTTGACAAGGCCTGTTACCACCCAATTATACTGCTCCACTACTACCCCACTGACAGGCCTGTACCCAAAATCTATACTGCTCCCTACCCCACTGACAGGCCTGTCCCCAATTACTGCTCCTACCCACCCCAACTGACAGGCCTGTACCAATTATACTTGCTCCCCGACCCCCATGACGCTGTACCCCCAATTATTATACTTCTACCTACACCATGACAGACTGTACCCCCAGATATACTGCTCCGACCCCCACTGACGCTACCCATTATAGACTACTTCTAACCTACCACCACTGACAGGCCTTGTACCCCCATTAGTACTGCTCTACCATACCCCCAGCTTGACAAGGCTGTACCCCCAATTATACTGCTCCTACCTTACCCATGACAGGACTGTACCTCCCAATTAGTACTGCTCTACACCACTACAGGCCTGTACCCAATTTACTAAGCTCTACCTACCCCCCTGACAGGCCTGTTTACCCCCCAATATATATGCTCCGACCCCACTGACAGCTGTTTACCCCAATTATACTGCTCCTACCTACCCCATGACAGGCCTGTAACCCCCCAATATAGATGCTCCTACCTACACCCCACTGACAGGGCCGTACCTCCTCAATCTATATGCCTCCTCTACCCCATGACAGGCCTGTGTACCCCCAATTATACTGCTCCACCTACCCCCCACTGACAGGCTGTACCCCAATATTATACTGCTCCTACCTACCCCCACTGACGCACTGTACACCCAATTATAACTGCTCCTACCCCCACTGACAGGCCTGTACCCCAAATATATACAGTGCTCCATTAGCCTACACCCACCGACAGCCTGTACCCCAGATTATACTGATCCTACCCCAACTGACTGGCCTGGTACCCCCCAATATATACCTGCTCCTACCTACCCCCACTGACGGCCTGTGACCCCCCAATTAATACTGCTCTACCTACCCCACACTGACAGGCCTGTACCCCAATATACTACTCCTACCTACCCCCAACTGACAGCTGTACCCCAATTATACTGCTACCTCCCCACTACGGCTTACCCCCAATTTATACTGGCTCCTACGCTACCCCTGACTGACACAGGACCTGTACACCCCAATTATTATCGCCTCTAATTACCCCACTGGACGGCCTGTACCCACAATTATACCTAACCGCCATGACGCCTGTACCCCAATTATATACTGCTCCTACCCCACTGACAGGCCTGACCCCAATTATACTGTCTACCACCCCCACTCGACAGCTGTACCCCCAATTTATCCGCTCCTACCCCACTGACAGCCTGTAACCCCAATTAATACTGCTGCATCCCTACCCCCAACTGAACAGCCTGTACCCCAAATATACTCTCCTACCTACCACAACTGACAAGGCCTGTACCCCTTAATATCTACTACCCCACTGACGGCCTGTACCCCCAATTATATACTGCTTCCTACCACCCCACTGACAGGCCGGTTACCCCCAATGATATAGCTGCTCCTACTCCCCACTAGACAGCCTGTACCCCCATTATTACTGCCTCTACCTACTCCCACTGACAGGCCTGTGTACCCCCAATTATACTGTCCCCCTACTACCCCCCTGAAGGCCTGATACCCTCAAATAATAACTGCTTCCTAACTCTACCACCACTGACAGCCTGTACCCCAATTATACTTCGGCTACCTACCCCCACTGACAAGGCCATGTACCCCCCATCTATCACTGCTCCTACCTTACCCCCACTGACAGCCTGTACCCCCAATTTATGCTACTACCTACCCCCACTGGACAGGCCTGGTACCCCCAAAATTATACGCTCCTACCTACCCCACACTGACAGGCCTGTCTTCCCACATTATACTGCTTCCTACCTACCCACTGACAGGACCTGTACCCCAATTATACTGCTCCTAATCCAACCCCCACTGACAGGGCCTTGTACCCCAATTATTATGCTACCTACCTCACCCAGCGATGACACGGGGCCTGTCCCCCAATTAATACTTGCTCTACCCCCCACTACAGGCTTACCCCCATTATACTGGCTCTACCTACCCTCTGGACAGACTGTCCCCCAATCTATACTGTCTTACTCCCCACTGACAGGCCGTACCCCCAATTAGTACTGCTCCTACCCCCTTGACAGGGCCTGTACCCCATTTACTTGCTCCTACCACCCACCACTGACAGGCCGCTATACCCCCTTATACTGCTCCTACCCCCACGACAGGCTGTACCCCAATTATACTATTCTACCACCCCACTGACAGGCTGTACCCCCAACTTATACTGTCCTAGCCCCACTGACAGGCCTGTACCCCCAATATATAATGTTACCTACCCAGCTGACAGGCCTGTCCCCAATTTTACTTCTCCACCTACCCCCAACTGACAGGCTGTCTACCCCATTTACTGCTCCTACCTACCCCATGACAGCCTGTACCTCCCAATCTAGACTGCTCCTACCACCATTGACCAGCGTATACCCCAATTATACTGCTCCTACCCACCCCACTGACAGGCCCTGTACCCGCAATTATACTCTCCTACCTACCCCACTGACAGGCTGTCCCCAATTATCACTAGCTCCTACCTACCCCACTGACAGCCTTACCCCCCAAGTATTACTGCTCCTACCCCTCACTGAACGGCCTGTACCCCCCATTATATAACTCCTAACCTACACCAATGACAGCCTTGTACCACCAATTATTATAGCTCCTACCCCACTTGACGGCCTGTACCCCCAATTAATAAACTGCTCTTACCCACGACCAGCCTGTACCCCATTATTACTGCTTCCTACCGAACCCACTGACAGCTGTGACCCCATTATACCTGCTCCTACCTACCCCACTGACACGGCCTTACCCCCAATTATTATGCTCCTACTACCCCCACTGACAGGCCTGTACCCAATTATATGCTACCACTACCCCACTGACAGCCTGTACCCCCATTTACGCTCCTACTTACCCCACTGACAGGCCTGTATCCCAATTATACTGCTCTACCCCCACTGACAGGCCCTGTACCCCCAATTATACTGCTCATACCCCCCCCACTGACAGCCTGTACCCCCAATATATACTCTCCCTACCTAACCACTGACAGCCTGTACCCCCAATTATACTGCTCCTACCCCCACCTGACAGGCCTGTACCCCAATTATACTGCTCTAACCTACCCCTGACAGGCCTGTCACCCCCCAATTTAAATGTCTCCCTTACCCCATGACAGGCCTCGTACCAAATTATACTCTCCTACCCCCACTGACAGCCTGTTTTAACCCCAATTAATACTTGCTCCTACACCCACTGACAGACTGTACCCCAAATATACTGCTCCGACACCCCACTGAACATGCCTGTACCCCAAGCATACTGTCCTACCTACCCCATGACGGCCTGTACCCCCCAATTTCTTGTTCCTTGCCTACCCCCCTGACAAGCCTGTCCCCCCAATTATACCTACCACTGACAGCCTGTACCCCCCAATTTATACTGTCCCTACGCTACCCCAACTGACAGGCCTGTACCCCCAAGTTATACTGCTCTACCTACCCCCCACTGACAGGTCGGTACCTCCATTATACTGCTCGTACCTTACCCACTGACAGCCTGTACCCCAATTATACTGCTACTACCTACCCCACTGACAGGCCTGTCTACCCCGATAAATACTACTCCCTACTCCCCCACTGACAGGCTGCTACCCCATTTTTACTGCTCCTACCCCCAGCTGAAAGGCTGTACCCCAATCTTTACTGCTCCTACCTACCCACTGACAGGCCTGTACCGCCCAAATTATAACTACTCCTGACCTACCCCACTGACAGGCACTTACTTATTTTACGGCTCTACCCCACTGACAGGATGTACCCCCAATTATACTGTCTACCTACCCCACTGCAGCCTGCACCCCATTATACTGGCTCTACTACCCCCACTGACAGGCCTGTCCCCATTATACTGCTCCTACCCATGAAGGCCTGTACCCCCAATTAATGCCCTAACCCCCACCTGACGGCCTGTACCCCAATATTATACTGCTCTTACCCCACTCGGCACAGCTGTTACCGCCCAATTATTACTGCTCTACCCCACTGACAGGCCGTACCCCCAATTATACTGCTCCTACCCCCACTTGCAGGCCCTGGCAACCCCCCCAATAAATTGCTCCGACCGTACCCACTGAGCAGTCCTGTACCCCCAATTATAGTGCTCCTACCTACCCCACTGACAGGCCGTGATACCCCCAATTATACTGTCCTACCTACCCCATACAGGCCTGTACCCCCAATATACTTTCTCCTACCTACCCCACTGACACTTTACCAAATTATACTGCTCACCTACCCCACTGACAGCTGTATCCCCCAATTATACTGACTCCTACCCCACTGACAGGCCTGTACCCCCCAATGTATACTGCTCCTACCCCGACTGACAAGCCGTACCCCCCATTTAGAATTATACTGCTCCGACCCCCTGACAGGCCTTACCCCCAAATTATACGCTCCTACCTACCCACTGACAGGCTGGTACCCCCCCAATGTACTGGCTCCTACCTACCCCCATGACAGGCCTGTACCCCCCATTTACTGCTCCTACCTACCCCCATCTGACAAGCCGGCTACCCCCAATTTATACTACTGCTACATACCCCAACTGACAGGGGCCTGTACACCCGCAATATACTGCTCCTACCTTACCCCCACTGACAGCGCCATTCCCCCATTATTACTGCGCCTACTACCCCATACAGAGCCTGTACCCCCATCATTTACAGCTTCCTACCTACCCCCCTGACAGGCCTGTACCCCCAATATACTGCTGACCCTACGACCCCACTGACAGATGATGTACCCCAAATTATACTGCTCCTACTACCCACTGACAGGCTGACCCCCCAATTATACTGCTCCTACCTTACCACCCCATCTGACAGGCCTGTACCCCTGGATACTGCTCCTACCTACCCGCTACTGAAGGGCCTGTACCTCAATGATACTGCTCCTAACCATACCCCACGGACCAGGGCTGTACCCCCAATTTATACGGGCTTCCTACCTACCCCCAACTGACAGGCTGTACCCCAATATACTGCTCCTACTACCCCACTGACAGGCCTTGTTTACCCCCAATTATACTTTGCTCCTACCTACCCACGACGTCCTGTACCATCTATACTGCTACCTACCCACTGACAGGCCTGTACCCCCCAATTATCATGCTCCTACCTACCCCACTGACGGCGGTACCCCAATTATACTGCTCCTACCCATGACGGCTGTCCCCCAATTATTACTACTCCTACCCCCTTACCCCACTGACAGGCCTGTACCCCCATTATAACTGCTCTACCTACCCCCACTGCAGGCCTGTACCCCCAATTTATTAGACTACTCCTACCTACCCCACTGACAGGCCTGTACCAATCTATAGCTAACCTCCCCACTGACAGGCCTTGTACACCACGTATACTGCTCCTACCCCCAATGACAGGCCTGTACTCCCTTGTACCCCCCATTATACGCTCCTACCTACCCACTGACAGCTGTACCTCCAATTATATGTCCTACCTACCCGATGACAGGCTGTACCCAATTTACTGCTCCTAACCTTACCCCCACTGTTACAGGCCTGTACTCCATTATACATGCTCCTACCTAACCCCCACTGACAGACTGTACCCATTATACTGCTCCTACCCACATGACGGCTGTACCCCCCAATCTTACTGTTCCTACCTACACCACTACAGCTGTACCCCCAATTATACTGTACTCACCACCCCCCATGACAGGCTGTACCCCCCAATTATACTGCTCTACCTACCCCCACGACAGGCCTGACCCCCAATTAGACTGCATCCTTACCCCTGACAGCCTGTAACCCCCAATTATACTGCTCTACCCCACGACAGGCCTGTACCCCCCAACTCTATATGCTGCTACCACCCCCCATACCGCCATGTTACCCCCCAAATTATAATTACTGGCTACCTACCCAGCCCACTTGACGCCTGTACCCCCATGTATACTGCTCCTAACCCCACTGAAGGCCTGTCCCCCATACTATACTGCTCCTACCCCGAGTGACAGCCGTACCCCCAATTATATGACTCCTACCCCCCTGAAGGCCATGTACCCCCAATATATACTGCTCCTAACTACCCCACTGAAGGCCAATGTACTCCAATTACTGCTCCTACCCCATTGGACAGCCTGTACCCCATGAACTCTCCAACCTCCACTGACACCTGTACCCCGAATTATACTGCTCTACCCACTGACAGGCCTGTAACCCCAATTATACTGCTCCACCTACCCCACGACAGGCCTGATACCCCCCAATCTATACTGCTACCTACCCCCAATGACGGCTGTACCCCCAATTATAACTACTTCTACTACCACCACTGACAGGCCTGTACCCAATATATACTGCTCTACCCCACTGACAGCCTGTACCCCCATTATACATACTTTAGCCTACACCACTGACAGGCCTGTACCCCCAATATCTGCTCCTCCACCCAGTGACAGCCTGATACCCATTTACTGCTCCTACTTACCCACTGACGCTGTACCTGCCATTATACTGCTCTACACCCTGACAGCCTGTACCCCAATCTTACTGCTCCTACCTACCCCCACTGACAGGCTGTAACCCCCCAATTATAACTGCTCCTACCCCACTGACAGCCTTACCCCCAATTATACTATCTACCTACCCCCACTGACGGCCTTGTACTCCCAATTATAACTGCTCCTACCTACCCCCTGACGACTGTACCATTATACTGCTTCCTCTACCCCCACTGACAGGCCTGTACCCCCAATTATACTGCCCTTACTACCCCCACTGACAGGCTGTACCCTCCAATTATACTGCTACCTACCTACCCCAATGACAGGCCTGTACCCCCAATTTACTGCTCCTACTGTCCCCACTAAAGGCCATGTTAACCCCCAAATATATGCTCCTTACCCCATGACAGGCCTGTAACCCAATGTACTGGCTCCTACCTACCCCACTGAAAGGCCTGTACCCCAAGTAATCACTGCTCCTACCCACTGACTGGCCTGTACCCCAATTATACTGCCTCCTCCTGACCCCCACGCAGGCCTAGTACCCCCAATTAATATGCTATTACCTACCCACTGACAGGCCTGTACCCCATTATAACCCTACTACCCCACTGACAGGCCTGTACCCCAATTATACTGCTCCTCCCACTGACAGGCCTGTACCCAACTTATACTGCTTCCTACCTACCCCCACGGACAGCCTGTTACCCCAATTTTTACTGCTCCTACCTACCCCACTGACAGGCCTGTACCCACAAATTATACCTACCCCCTGGACAGGCTGTACCCCCCAAGTTTACTCTCCTCCCCCCACTGACAGGCCTGTACCCCCAATTATATGCTCCTACCACCCCACTGACAGGCCTGTACCCCCAAATTATACTGCTCTACCCACTGAAAGGACTGTACCCAATATATTGCTGCTCCTACCCCCACTGACAGCCTGTACCCCATATTACTGCCTCCTAACCTACCCCACGGAACAGCCTGTACCCCAATTACTCTCCTACCTACCCCCACGACAGCTGTAACCCCAATTATACTCTCCTACCTACCCCACTGAAGGCCTGTAACCCCATCTATACTGCTCCTACTACCCCCACTGACAGGCCTGTACCCCATGATAATGTCCTACTACTCCACTGACAGGCCTGCTCACCCCCATGTATATGCTCCTACCTACCCCCATGACAGGCCGGTTACCCCATTATACTGCTCTTACTACCCACTGACAGGCCTGTACCCCCAATTATACCATACTCCTACCTACCCCCACTGAAGAGCCTGTACCCCCAATCTATACTGCTTCCTACTACCCCCATGACAGGCGTACCCCATCTAATACTGCTCCTCTACCCCACTGACAGGCCCTGTACCCCAATTATACTGTGCCTACCTACCCCACTGAAGCCGTCTCCCAATTATCTCTCTACCTACCCCACTGACAGCCTGTACCCCCAATATATCTCTACCTACCCCCACTGGACAGCTGTACCCCATTGTATGCATCCTCCTTACCCATGAAGCCTGTACCCATTATACTGCTCCTACTACCCCCACTGACAGGCCTGTACCCCAATTATACTGCTCCTACTACCCCACGACAGGCCTGTACCCCAATTATACTGCTCCTACCCCCCATGCAGGCTTATCCCATTATAATTGCTCTACCTACCCATGACAGCCTGTTACCCCCATATACTGCTCTACTACCCACTGACAGCCTGTACCCATAGTATACTGCTCCTATTACCCCCATCGTGACAGGCCTGTCCCCCAAATATATGCTCCTACCTACCCCAGAAGGCTGTCCCCAATTATACTTCTTCCTACTACCCCACTGAAGGCCATGTACCCCCATTATACTGCTCTACTTACCCATGACAGGCCTGTACCCCCAATTATACTACTCCTACCTACCCCAACTGACAGCTGTACCCCCCAATTATACTGCTCCTACCTACCCCACTGACAGGCTGTACCCCATTTACCTTTTTTGGGGCTCCTACCTACCCACTACGTCTGTTTACCCCCAATTATACTGCTTCTACCATACCCCCACGACAGGCCTGTTCACCTCCCAATATACTGCTCTATCCTACCCCCACGACAGGCCTGTACCCCCAAAAATATGCTCCTACCTACCCCAATGACAGGCTGTACCCCAATTATACTGCTCCTACTAACCCCAGACAGCCTGTACCCCAATTACTGCTCCTACCCCACTGACAGCCTGTACCCCCCATTATACTGCTCCTCCTACCCCACTTACAGGCCTGTACCCCCAGATTATACGGCTTCCTACCTACCCACTGACAGGCCTGTACCCCAGTTATACTGCTCCTACCCCCACCTGACAGCTGTACCCCATTTATGCTCCTACCTACCCCATGACAGCCTGTACCCCAATTATATGCTCCACCCACTGGACAGGCCTGTACCCCCAATTATAAAACTTCTACCTCCACCACTGACAGTCCTGTACCACCCATTATATTTGCTCCTACCCCACTGACAGGACCTGTACCCAATTATAAATGCTCCTACCTACCCCACTGACAGCCGTACCCCATTATACTGCTCCTACCTTACCCCATGACAGGCCTTACCCAATTATTACTGCTCCTTCCTACCCACTGCAGGCCTCGTACACCCAATTATACTGCTCTACCTACCCCACTGACAGCCTCGTCCCCCCAATTATCGACTCCTACTACCCCACTGACAGGCCTGTACCCCCAATTTACTGTCTACCCCCAACTGATGGCCTTGTACCCCAATTTATACTCGCTCCTACCCCACTACCAGCCTGTTACCCCAATTATCTGCTCCTACCCCCCTGACAGGGCTGTACCCCAATGTAATACTGCTCCATACCCCACTGACATGCCTTACCCCATTATACTGCTCCTAATCCCCACTGACAGGCCTGTTACCCCAACTTTATACTGTCCTACCCCCCATGACAGGCCTGGACCCCCCCAATTAAATTGTCCTACCTCCCCCACTGACAGGGCCATGTACCCCAATTATACTGCTCCTACCTACCCTCTGACCAGGCCTGTACCCCATCTTATACTGCTCCTACCTACCCCACTGACAGGCCCTGTACCCCCAATTATTACTACTCCTACCTACCACCACTGACAGGCTTGTACCCCCAATTATACTGCTCCTACCTACCCCCACTGACAGGCGTGTACCCCCAATTATACTGCTCCTACCCCCACTGACAGGCCTGTACCCCCCAATTATACTGCTCCTACCCCCACTGACAGGCCTGTCCCCCCATTATACTGCTCCTACCCCCTATGACAGGCCTGTACCCCCAATTATACTGCTCCCTACTACCCCCACTGACAGCGTCCCCATTACTGCTCCTACCTACCCCCACTGACAGGCCTGTACCCCCCCAATTATACTGCTCCTACCTACCCCCACTGACAGCCTGTACCCCCCAATTATACTATGCTACCTACCCCCACTACTGACAGGCCTGTACCCCCAATATATACTGCTCCTACCTACCCCCACTGACAGGCCTGTACCCCCAATTATACTGCTCCTACCTACTACCCCACTGACAGGCCTGTACCCCCCAATTATACAGCTCCTACCTTACCCTGACAGGCCTGTACCCCCCAATTATACTGCTCCTACCTACCCCACTGACAGGTGTGTACCCCAAATTATACTGCTCCTACCTACCCCCACTGACAGGCCTGTTCCCCCAATTATACTGCTCCTACCTACCCCATGAAGGCCTGTACCCCCAATTATACTGCTCCTACCTACCCCCACTGACAGGCCTGTACCCCCCAATTATACTGCTCTACCTACCCCACTGACAGGCCTGTACCCCCAATTATACTGCTCCTACCTACCCCCACTGACAGGCCTGTACCCCCCAATTATACTGCTCCTACCCTACCCCCACTGACAGGCCTGTACCCCCCAATTTATACTGCTCCTACCTACCCCCACTGACAGGCCTGTACCCCCATTATTACTGCTCCTACCCCACTGACAGGCCTGTACCCCCAATTATACTGCTCCTACCTACCCCCACTGACAGGCCTGTACCCCCAATTATACTGCTCCTACCCCACTGACAGGCCTGTACCCCAATTATACTACTCTACCTACCCCCACTGACAGGCCTTACCCCCCAATTTTACTGCTCCTACCTACCACCACTGACAGGCCTGTACCCCCCAATTATACTACTCCTACCATACCCCCACTGACAGGCCTGTACCCCAAATTATACTGCTCCTACCCCCACTGACAGGCCTGTACCACCAATTATACTGCTCCTACCCCACTGACAGCCCTGTACCTCCCTGTACCCCCCAATTATACTGCTCCTACCTACCCCCACTGACAGGCCTGTACCTCCCAATTATACTGCTCCTACCTACCCCACTGACAGGCCTGTACCCCCAATTATACTGCTCCTACCTACCCCCACTGACAGGCCTGTACCCCAATTATACTGCTCTACCCCACTGACAGGCCTGTACCCCCAATTATACTGCTCCTACCTACCCCCACTGACAGGCCTGTACCCCAAATTATACTGCTCCTACCTACCCCCACTGACAGGCCTGTACCCCCAATTATACTGCTCCTACCTACCCCCACTGACAGGCCTGTACCCCCAATTATCGTTACTGCTCCTACCCCCCACTGACAGGCTGTACCCCCAATTTATACTGCTCCTACCCCCACCGACAGGCCTGTACCCCCAATTATACTGCTGCTACCTACCCCCACTGACAGGCCTGTACCCCCCAAATATACTGCTGCTACCTACCCCCACTGACAGGCTGTACCCCCAATTATACTGCTCCTACCCCCACTGACAGGCCTGTACCCCCAATTATACTGCTCCTACCCCACCTGGACAGGCCTGTACCCCCAATTATACTGCTCCTACCCCACTGACAGGCCTGTACCCCACAATTATACTGCTCCTACCTACCCCACTGACAGGCCTGTACTCCCAATTATACTGCTCCTACCCCCCTGACAGGCCTGTACCCCCAATTATACTGCTCCTACCTACCCCCACTGACAGGCCTGTACCCCCAATTATACTGCTCCTACCCCCACTGACAGGCCTGTACCCCCAATTATACTGCTCCTACCTACCCCCACTGACAGGCCTGTACCCCCAATTATATGCTCCTACCCCCATGACAGGCCTGTACCCCAATTATACTACTTCTACCTACCACACTGACAGGCCTGTACCCCAATTATACTGCTCCTACCCCCACTGACAGGCCTGTACCCCCAATTATACTACTTCTAACCTACCACCACTGACAGGCCTGTACCCCCAATTATACTGCTCCTACCTACCCCCACTGACAGGCCTGTACCACCCAATTATACTGCTCCTACCTACCCCCACTGACAGGCCTGTACTCCCAATTATACTGCTCCTACCACACTGACAGGCCTGTACCCCCAATTATACTGCTCCTACCTACACCCACTGACAGCCTGTACCCCCAATTATACTGCTCCTACCCCCACTGACAGGCCTGTACCCCCCAATTATACTACTCCTACCTACCCCACTGACAGGCCTGTACCTCCAATTATACTGCTCCTACCTACCCCCAACTGACAGGCCTGTACCCCAAAATTATACTGCTCCTACCTACCCCCACTGACAGGCCTGTACCCCAATTATACTGCTCCTACCTACCCCCACTGACAGGCCTGTACCTCCAATTATACTGCTCCTACCTACCCCCACTGACAGGCCTGTACCCCCAATTATACTGCTCCTACCTACCCCCACTGACAGGCCTGTACCCCAATTATACTGCTCCTCTACCCCACTGACAGGCCTGTACCCCCAATTATACTGCTCCTACCTACCCCCACTGACAGGCCTGTACCCCCAATTATACTGCTCCTACCCCCACTGACTGGCCTGTCCCCAAATCTATACTGCTCCTACCTACCCCCACTGACAGGCCTGACCCCCCAATTATACTGCTCATACCTACCCCCACTGACAGGCCTGTACCCCCAATTATACTACTCCTACCTACCCCCACTGACAGGCCTGTACCCCCAATTATACTGCTCCTACCCCCACTGACAGGCCTGTACCCCCAATTATACTGCTCCTACCTACCCCCACTGACAGGCCTGTACCCCCAATTATACTGCTCCTACCTACCCCCACTGACAGGCCTGTACCCACAAATTATACCTACCCCCACTGACAGGCCTGTACCCCCAATTATACTGCTCCTACCACCCCCACTGACAGGCCTGTACCCCCACATTATACTGCTCCTACCACTGAAAGGCCTGTACCCCCAATTATATTGCTGCTCCTACCCCCACTGACAGGCCTGTACCCCCAATTATACTGCTCCTACCTACCCACTGACAGGCCTGTACCCCCAATTATACTACTCCTACCTACCCCCACTGACAGCTGTACCCCCAATTATACTGCTCCTACCTACCCCCACTGACAGGCCTGTACCCCAATTATACTGCTCCTACCTACCCCCACTGACAGGCCTGTATACCCCCCCAATTATACTGCTCCTACCTACTCCCACTGACAGGCCTGTACCCCCCAATTATACTGCTCCTACCTACCCCCACTGACAGCCTGTACCCCCAATTATACTGCTCCTACCTACCACTGACAGGCCTGTACCCCCAATTATACTGCTCCTACCTACCCCCACTGACAGCTGTAACCCCCAATTATACTGCTCTACCTACCCCCACTGACAGGCCTGTACCCCCATATATACTGCTCCTACTACCCCAAACTGACAGGCCTGTACCCCAATTATACTGCTCCTACCTACCCCCACTGACAGGCCTGTACCACCAATTATACTGCTCCTACCTACCCCACTGACAGGCCTGTACCCCCAATAATACTGCTCCTACCTACCCCCACTGACAGGCCTGTACCCCCAATTATCTACTGCTCTACCTACCCCACTGACAGGCCTGTCCCCAATTATACTGCTCCTACCTACCCCCACTGACAGGCCTTAACCCCAATTATACTGCTCCTACCTACCCCCACTGACAGGCCTGTACCCCCAATTATACTGCTCCTCCCCCCACTGACAGGCCTGTACCCCCCAATTATACTGCTCCTACTACCCCACTGACAGGCCTGTACCCCCAATTATACTGCTCCTACCTACCCCCACTGACAGGCCTGTACCCCCAATTATACTTGCTCCTACCCCCCACTGACAGGCCTGTACCCCCAAATTATACTGCTCCTACTACCCCCACTGACAGGCCTGTACCCCCAATTATACTGCTCCTACCTACCCCCACTGACAGGCCTGTACCCCCAATTATACTGCTCCTACCTACCCCCACTGACAGGCCTGTACCCCCAATTATACTACTCCTACCTACCCCACTGACAGGCCTGTACCCCCCAATTATACTGCTCCTACCTACCCCCACTGACAGGCCTGTACCCCCAATTATACTGCTCCTACCTACCCCACTGACAGGCCTGTACCCCCAATTATACTGCTCCTACCTACCCCCCCACTGACAGGCCTGTACCTCCCCATTATACTGCTCCTACCTACCCCCGACTGACAGGCCTGTACCCCCCAATAATACTGCTCCTACCTACCCCCACTGACAGGCCTGTACCCCCAATTATACTGCTCCTACCTACCCCCACTGACAGGCCTGTTTACCCAATTATACTGCTCCTACCCCCCACTGACAGGCCTGTACCCCCCAATATACTGCTCCTACCTACCCCCACTGACAGGCCTGTACCCCCAATTATACTGCTCCTACCTACCCCCACTGACAGGCCTGTACCCCCAATTATACTGTCCTACCCCCACTGACAGGCCTGTACCCCCAATTATACTGCTCCTACCTACCCCCACTGACAGGCCTGTACCCCCAATTATACTGCTCCTACCCCCACTGACAGGCCTGTACCCCCAATTATACTACTTCTACCTACCACCACTGACAGGCCTGTACCCCCAATTATACTGCTCCTACCCACTGACAGGCCTGTACCCCCAATTATACTGCTCCTACCTACCCCCACTGACAGGCCTGTACCCCAATTAATACTGCTCCTACCTACCCCCACTGACAGGCCTGTACCCCCAATTATACTGCTCCTACCTGACCCCCACTGACAGGCCTGTACCACCCAATTTATATGCGCTCCACCTACCCCCACTGACAGGCCTGTACCCACCAATTATACTGCTCCTACCTACCCCCACTGACAGGCCTGTACCACCATTATACTGCTCCTACCTACCCTCACTGACAGGGCCTGTACCCCCCAATTATACTACTCCTACCTACCCACTGACAGGCCTGTACCCCCAATTATACTGCTCCACCCCCACTGACTGGCCTGTACCACCCCAAATTATACTGCTCCTACCCCCACTGACAGGCCTGTACCCCCCAATTATACTGCTCCTACCTACCCCCACTGACAGGCCTGTACCCCCCAATTATACTGCTCCTACCTACCCCCACTGACAGGCCTGTACCCCCCAATTATACTACTCCTACCTACCCCCACTGACAGGCCTGTACCCCCAATTATACTGCTTCTACTCGCTGCTGGGCGGGGTTTCTCCCTGCTGGGCGGGGTTTCTCCCTGCTGGGCGGGGTTTTGCTGTATCAACACGTGATACCAGGCGTGTTTGGGCGGTAACTAGAATCCTATGGGCGGGGATATAAGTACTGGGCGTTTCCGTCCCTCTCACGTTTGTAAGCAAAGATTTATCTGGGCGGGGAGGAATCTGTCCCGGACGCGCTGTCTTTTTCTGTCCATCATTTCATTGGCTGTTGCACTATTTATGGGCGGAGTAATGGGATCCAAACGTAAGATGTATAGGGCGTGGCTTTTGCTTTAAGGCGGTCTTTTCAATTCAGCGCCTAAGCTGATTGGGAGCTGTCCGCCTGTGGCGCTGGAGCTGCGCTTTGATTGGTTGGCTGGGAACGGGTCGTGGGGCCGTGTCTGTTCTACGCTGTCAGTGTGTGAGAGGCCGAGGGGAGTCCGGTGCTGGGAGCCGAGGAGGGAGCTGTACGGCCGGGACGCCCGCAAGAGGATGCGCAGACGGAAGCGAAGAGACCTCACCTCCCAGGGGCAGCTAGAGAGGGGCAGAAAGGAACCGCCTCAGGGTGGGCAGCTGGCACAGGGAGAGCTCTGAGGGGCAACTTGGTGTAACTGCCCCAGGGAGGGGCAACTTGGTGTAACTGCCCCAGGGAGGGGGAACTTGGTAAAACTACCACAGGTTGGACATAGTTAGGGGGCAACTGAGACAGGGAGAGATCACTGAGGGGCAACTTGGTGTAACTGCCCCAGGAGGGACCCAGAGAGGGGGAACTTGGTGTAACTGCCCCAGGAGGGACCCAGAGAGGGGGAACTTGGTGTAACTGCCCCAGGAGGGGCCCAGAGAGGGGGAACTTGGTGTAACTGCCCCAGGAGGGACCCAGAGAGGGGGAACTTGGTGTAACTGCCCCAGGAGGGGCCCAGAGAGGGGGAACTTGGTGTAACTGCCCCAGGAGGGACCCAGAGAGGGGGAACTTGGTGTAACTGCCCCAGGAGGGGCCCAGAGAGGGGGAACTTGGTGTAACTGCCCCAGGAGGGGCCCAGAGAGGGGGAACTTGGTGTAACTGCCCCAGGAGGGGCCCAGAGAGGGGGAACTTGGTTGTAACTGCCCAGGAGGGACCCAGAGAGGGGAATTGGTGTAACTGCCCCAGGAGGGGCCCAGAGAGGGGAACTTGGGTGTAACTGCCCCAGGAGGGGCCCAGAGAGGGGGAACTTGGTGTAACTGCCCCAGGAGGGGCCCAGAGAGGGGACTTGTGTAACTGCCCCAGGACCAGAGAGGGGGAACTTGGTGTAACTGCCCCAGGAGGGACCCAGAGAGGGGGAACTTGGTAAAACTACCACAGGTGGGACATATTGAGGAGGCAACTGGCACAGGGAGAGCACTAAGGGGCAGTTTGGTAACTGTCCTAGGAGGGGCCCAGAGAGGGGGAACATGGTAAAACTGGGACAGGGAGAGCACTGAGGGGCAGTTTGGTGTAACTGCCCCAGGAGCGATCCATAAAGGGGAAAATTGGTGTAACTGCCCCAGGAAGGACCTAGAAAGGGAGAGCTTGGTGTAACTGGCCCAGGAGAGATCCAGAGAGGGGAAAATTGGTGTAACTGCCCCAGGAAGGACCTATAAAGGGAGAGCTTGGTGTAACTGCCCCAGGAGAGATCCAGAGAGGGGAAACTTGGTGTAACTGGCCCAGGAGAGATCCAGAGAGGGGAAACTTGGTGTAACTGCCCCATGAGGGACATTGTAAGGGTCAGCTGGTTCAGAGAGAGCACTGAGGGGGCAACTTTTTGAAACTGCTTCAGAGTGGCACCGTGGAAACCCACTACAGGTAGAACTTGTACCAGGGCAAAGGAGGGCACTAAGGGGAACAACTGCCTGAGACTGGCACTGAGGGGGGGCAGTTAGGGGGGTAACCAGCAGAGATTGGCACCGGGGGATTCCCTGAGAGCAGCAGGAAGCAGTTGTAAGCACTTATTGGTGGGTTGGCTGAGGTGTGGGGAATAGTACAGCTGGTACCCTGGGGTTACAGGGCTGGGGTGGGCCCCCAGAGATACCCTTCAGCCTGTGTGTAGTATGGGGGCAGGGCCATGAACAGAGTATATAATACAGAGAGCAATATATGGGGGGATTTGGCTGGTACACAGGGACCCCTAGAGAGATCAGGAAGGTACAGTACCCTGTGTGGCCCCATGAAAGAACAAACGGAAGATCTAATTGGTGTAACTAGTCCTGGGACCACCCCAGCAGCCCCTGGGTCTGCTTCCCTTATAGATGTGCCCCTGGGAGGGACTAATAGAGACACCATGGGGGAGAGCGGGCAGCACTGTGCTTCACTGGAGAATCCAAGGGCCACTAAACATATCCAGTGGGACCTCCCTTGTTGGGGGCAGATTGGTTGGTAGAGACCACTAAGAAAGCACAGAGCCTTCAGGGGGTGCCCCACCTGTGCCACTGCCCACCCTCCCTCATGGGTGGGTACTGAGGGACACCCTTGTCACAGTGTTGGGAGAGCCCATCGTGGGTGGCTAGGGGCCCCTGTGGCAGCACAGCTGACTTTTCCAGATTCCCATCGATTTGGATAAGGCAAGTGAGCGACCTTGCTCTTCCCTGTGACTCGCAGCCCTGTTTATCTGACCCTTTTTCCTACCCGCTGGCACCCGTTGCCCTGCCCCAGGGTCAGTCCTATTGATTCCCTCACTGCTCATGGTACAAGTTTATGTTTTCTAGCTGATCAGCTCTATTGATCTATATAGGCTGGCATATTCTGATCTGCAGGTTACATAACAAGTACAGTGGGGTCAGAAGCAATGGGGTCTCTCACTATCCCACCCTATGTGGGGGCAGCTGTACCTCCCCCCCACCCTGGAACAGAGCTGTGGGGCCCTACACTGTCTCCTCTATAGTTCCCCTGTTTGTATGAAGGGCTATTTCTGTGGATCTTCTGTAGTTTTCCTCCTTTGCACTGGGGGTCCAACCAGCAGCCCCCACCTTGCCCATTCCCACCTTTGGGTGCCGGGGACACTCAGTGGCCCCTCTCTGGTCTCTTTCCCCACATAGTGCAACAGTAAAGCTAAAATTTTATTACTCGTATTATTATAGCTGGTGGGTAACTCCATGCTCTATCCCTGTGCCCCCTCTGCCCCACCTGTGCCACTGGCACTATTATCTGCGGGGTGCTATTTCCTCATGTGGCCACTAAAGTACTAAATACTCACCCTATGTACGTAGAGTATGGGGCATTACTAAGGCTGCAATGTACAATAATACCCCATGTACAGTAATGCCCACTCTATATACAATAATACCCACCCTATGTACAGTAATACCCTATGTACGTACAGTATGGGGAGTTACTAAGGCTGCAATGTACAATAATACCCACCCTATGTACAGTAATACCCCCCTATGTACAATAA
This sequence comes from Xenopus tropicalis, assembly GCF_000004195.4. Taxonomy (NCBI): domain Eukaryota; kingdom Metazoa; phylum Chordata; class Amphibia; order Anura; family Pipidae; genus Xenopus; species Xenopus tropicalis. Next base: position 624,661 of record NC_030677.2, read on the forward strand.
TACCCTATGTACAGTAATACCCCCCTATGTACAATAATACCCTATGTACAGTAATACCCGCCCTATCTACAATAATGCCCTATGTACAGTTATACCCTATGTACAGTAATACCCCCCTATGTACAGTAATTCCCACCCATGTACAGTTATACTTACCCTATGTACAATAATACACCATGTACAGTAATACCCACCTTATGTACAGTAATACCCGCCCTATCTACAATAATAACCCATGTACAGTAATACCCACCTTATGTACACATACTCACCCTATGTACAGTAATACTCACCCTATGTACAGTAATACCCCCTATGTACAGTAGTACCCCCTATGTGCCGTAATACCCACCCTAAGTACAGTAATACTCCCCCTATGTACAGTAATACCCACCCCATGTACCGTAATACCCACCCCATGTACAGTAATACCCACCCCATATACAGTAATACTCCCCCTATGTACCGTAATACCCACCCCATGTACAGTAATACTCACCCTATGTACAGTAATACCCCCTATGTGCCGTAATACTCCCCCTATGTACCGTAATACCCACCCCATGTACAGTAATACCCACCCCATATACAGTAATACTCCCCCTATGTACCGTAATACGCACCCCATATACAGTAATACTCCCCCTATGTACAGTAATACCCATCCATGTACAGTAATACCCACCCATGTACAGTAATACCCACCCAATGTATACAGTAATACCCACCCAATGTACAGTAATACTCCCCCTGTGGGACAGACTGCAGTATACTGGGAGTAACGCTAATACCCCGTGTCTCTCCCATACAGGACGGGCTTGATGGATATTGATTTGGACTATGAGAGGCCGAATGTTGAGACCATTAAGTGCGTTGTGGTGGGAGACAATGCTGTGGGCAAGACTCGCCTCATCTGTGCCAGGGCCTGTAATGCCACACTCACCCAGTACCAGCTCCTAGCCACCCACGTGCCTACCGTCTGGGCCATCGACCAGTACCGCGTGTGCCAAGAGGTAGGAGCACTTATATATATTATATCAGCCGGCCATTGGGTCTGTAAGTATTTGGCTTTGTGAGCCCATTACTGCCTATTAATATCATCAGCAACTCAACCATTTTCCCCTGTATTCTCCCAAACTCCCACTGTCAGCTTTATTGCCCCCCTCACATCGGCCCTGAACCCTTACTGCTCTAGGGGTACCATCCAACTGTGGCAGCTTAGGGATTCCCCTGTACTAAGCACAATTCAGCAGGAACAGCCCCCTAAGTTTGCTCATAGCCTGTACAGAGAGATACCATAAAACTATGGCACATAGGGATTCCCCTGTACTAAGCACAATTCAGCAGGAACAGCCCCCTAAGTTTGCCCATAGCCTGTACAGAGAGATACCATAAAGCTATGGCACATAGGGATTCCCCTGTACTAAGCACAATTCAGCAGGAACAGCCCCCTAAGTTTGCCCATAGCCTGTACAGAGAGATACCATAAAATATGCACATAGGATTCCCCTGTACTAAGCACAATTCAGCAGGAACAGCCCCCTAAGTTTGCCCATAGCCTGTACAGAGAGATACCATAAAACTTATGCACATAGGGATTCCCCTGTACTAAGCACAATTCAGCAGGAACAGCCCCCTAAGTTTGCCATAGCCTGTACAGAGAGATACCATAAAAACTATGGCACATAGGGATTCCCCTGTACTAAGCACAATTTCAGCAGGAACAGCCCCCTAAGTTTGCTCATAGCCTGTACAGAGAGATACCATAAAACTATGGCAACATAGGGATTCCCCTGTACTAAGCACAATTCAGCAGGAACAGCCCCTAAGTTTGCTCATAGCCTGTACAGAGAGATACCATAAAACTTATGGCACATAGGGATTCCCCTGTACTAAGCACAATTCAGCAGGAACAGCCCCCTAAGTTTGCTCATAGCCTGTACAGAGAGATACCATAAAAACTATGGCACATAGGGATTCCCCTGTACTAAGCACAATTCAGCAGGAACAGCCCCCTAAGTTTGCCCATAGCCTGTACAGAGAGATACCATAAAACTATGGCACATAGGGATTCCCCTGTACTAAGCACAGTTCAGCAGGAACAGCCCCCTAAGTTTGCCCATAGCCTGTACAGAGAGATACCATAAAACTATGGCACATAGGGATTCCCCTGTACTAAGCACAATTCAGCAGGAACAGCCCCTAAGTTTGCCCATAGCCTGTACAGAGGAGATTACCATAAAACTATGGCACATAGGGGATTCCCCTGTACTAAGCACAATTTCAGCAGGAACAGCCCCCTAAGTTTGCTTCATAGCCTGTACAGAGAGATACCATAAAACTATGGCACATAGGGATTCCCCTGTACTAAGCACAATTCAGCAGGAACAGCCCCCTAAGTTTGCTCATAGCCCGTACAGAGAGATACCATAAAACTATGGCACATAGGGATTCCCCTGTACTAAGCACAATTCAGCAGGAACAGCCCCCTAAGTTTGCCCATAGCCTGTACAGAGAGATACCATAAAACTATGGCACATAGGGATTCCGCTGAGAGACAGTCAGAGCTAAGAGTGTAGAAGTGAGAGGACTCAGTGCCAAGAGAGGAGAGATGAGTAGAGGTTCAGAAGAGGAAGATTAGAGTCAGGGAAGCTGTGCTTGTCAGTACAGTGAGTGCAGATATTTAGTAACGCACAGGAAACAGGAAGTGTCGGGATCATGCAGCGCTCAGAACAGGAAGTTCCAGTTGTGGCTGAAGGAGACACGGGCCCACAAACACCCTAATGGCTCCCCAGTCACAACTGTGTGTAGTTTGTGCAACAAAGCTCCCGGGCAGGCTGCACCCACCCCTCTGTCTGTAGGGGGCGCTGGTCAATGTCTCCTCTTTATCCTGCCCAAGTGTTATATAGAATGGGACGTGCCCAGTCACGGAATCGACCAATCAATAAAGCTGATAAAACAAAGATTCTCTTCTAGGCAATGTTTCTCCTTCCCCCTAGAGACCCTCTGTCTCACCCTCACAGGTCCTGGAACGGTCTCGGGATGTGGTGGATGAAGTCAGCGTGTCTCTCCGGCTCTGGGACACATTTGGAGACCACCACAAGGACCGTCGATTTGCTTACGGCAGGTCAGCCATTTCCCACCCATTTTTATGGCAGGGGTCTCCCGCGGATGCACCAACCTGGGCAGAACTGCATTTCCCTGCACCCTGCTGTCACTTTGCTGAGAGGTTTCACTGAACTGGAAATGTTAAGTCCCCATTCACGGGCCGATTATAGCTGCCGATATGGGTCCCTTGGACAGATTCGGCAGCTTAGCCGTGTAGGGGCAGAACCGAGGGGCCTGGCCAACCAATATCTGGCCTGAAATTGGCCAGATATCGATCAGGCAGGTTAGAAAATCCAGTCGGATTGGGGACCTCATCGGCTCGTTGATGCAGTCCCCGAACCGACTGCCCCATTGCCGCGTGTAGGATTCAATCGTTTGGCCCCAGGGCCAAATGATCCAATTCACCTGCATTCCTCCCTGATATCGCCCACCCGTAGGTGGGGATATCGGGTGAAGATCCGCTCGCTTGGCAACATGGGGGGAGTATGGGGCATGACAGTGAGTATGGGGCTGACTGTGAGTAGGGGGGCAGGACAGTGAGTATGGGGGGCAGTGACTGTGAGTCAATGGGGGCAGTGAACTGTGAGTATGGGGGCAGTGACTGTGAGTATGGGGGGCAGTGACTGTGAGTATGGGGGCAGCGACAGTAAGATGGGGCAGTAGCTGAGTATGGGGGGCAGTGACAGTGAGTATGGGGGGCAGTGAGTGAGTAATGGGGCAGTGACAGTGAATATGGGTGGCAGTGACCGTGAGTAGGGGGCAGTGGACAGGAATATGGGGGCAGTGACATTGATATGCGGGGGGCATGGACAGTGAGTATGGGCGAGTGAGCCAGTTGAGTATGGGGGCAGTGACAGTGAGTATGGGGGGCACGTGAGTGAGTATGGGGGCAGTGACAGTGAATATGGGGGCAGTGAGTGAGTATGGGGCAGTACCAGTGAAATATGGGGGGATTGACAGTGAGTATGGGGGGCAGTGAAACTGTGTAGTAATGGGGGCAGTGACTGTGAATGGGGGCAGTGACTGTGAGTATGGGGGCAGTGACAGTGAATATGGGGGGCAGTGACTAGTGAGTATGGGGCAGTGACTGTGAGTATGGGGGCAGTGACTGTGACGTATGGGGGGCAGTGACTGTGAGTATGGGGGCAGTGACTGTGAGTATGGGGGCAGTAACAGTGCGTATGGGGGGCAGTGACTGTGAGTAAGGGGGGCTAGTGACTGTGAGTATGGGGGGCAGTGGACTGTGAGTATGGGGGCGCAGTGACTGTGAGTATGGGGCAGTGACTGTGAGTATGGGGGGACAGTGAGCTGTGAGTATGGGGGGCAGTGCCTGTGAGTATGGGGGCAGTGACTGTGAGTATGGGGGCAGTGATGTGAGTAGGGGCAGTGACTGTGAGTATGGGGGGCGCAAGTGACTGTGAGTATGGGGGGCAGTGACATGGAGTATGGGGCAGTAACAGTGAGTATGCGGTGGCAATGACTGTGAAGTATGGGGGGGCAGTGACTGTGAGTATTGGGGGCAGTGAACAGTGAAGTATGGGGGGCAAGTAACAGTGAGTATGGGGGGGCAAGTAAAGTGAGTTGGGGGGCAGTGACTGTGAGTATGGGGGCAGTTGGACTGTGAGTATGGGGGGCAAGTGACTGTGAGTATGGGGGGGCAGTCGACTGTAGAGTATGGGGGGCAAGTGACTGTGAGTTATGGGGGGGCAGTGACTGTGAGCATGGGGCAGTGACTGTGAAGTCATGGGGCAGTGACTGTGAGTAATGGGGGCAAGTAACAGTGAGTATGGGGGGCAGGACTGTGAGTATGGGGGCAGTGACTGTGAGTATGGGGGGCATGACTGGAGTATGGGGGGCAGTGGACTGTGATATGGGGGCAGTGACTGTGAGTTATGGGGGGGCAGTTGACTGTGAGTATGGGGGGCAGTGACTGTGAGTTGGGGGCAGTGACTGTGAGTATGGGGGGCAGTGACTGTGAGTATGGGGGGCAGTGACTGTGAAGTATGGGGGCAGTAACAGTGAGTATGGGGGGCAGTGACTGTGAGTATGGGGGGCAAGTGATGGAAATGGGGCAAGTGACTGTGAGTATGGGGGCAGTGACTGTGAGTAGGGGGGCAGTGACTGTGAGTAGGGGGGGCAGTGACTGTGAGTAGGGGGCCTGACTGTGAGTATGGGGCAGTTACAGTGAGTAATGGGGGCAGTTACAGTAAGTATGGGGGGCAGTGACTGTGAGTATTGGGGGGCAGTAACAGTGAGTACTGGGGGCAGTGACTGTGAGTAGGGGGGCAGTGACTGTGAGTAGGGGGGCAGTGACTGTGAGTAGGGGGGGCACTGACTGTGAGTAGGGGGCAGTTACAGTGAGTATGGGGGGCAGTGACTTAGAGTATGGGGGCAGTGACTGTGAGTATGGGGGGCAGTAACAGTGAGTATGGGGGGCAGTGCTGTGAGTATGGGGGGCAGTGACTGTGAGTATGGGGGCAGTAACAGTGAGTAGGGGGGGGCAGTGACTGTGAGTATGGGGGCAGTGACTGTGAGTATGGGGGCAGTAACAGTGAGTATGGGGGCTGCTGTGAGTATGGGGGGCAGTGACTGTGAGTTTGGGGGGCAGTGACTGTGAGTATGGGGGGCAGTGACTGTGAGTATGGGGGGCAGTACTGTGAGTATGGGGGGCAGTGACTGTGAGTATGGGGGGCAGTGACTGTGAGTATGGGGGCAGTGACAGTGAGTATGGGGGGCAGTGACTGTGAGTATGGGGGGCAGTGACTGTGAGAATGGGGGCAGTGACTGTGAGTATGGGGGGCAGTGACTGTGAGTATGGGGGCAGTGACTGTGAGTATGGGGGCAGTAACAGTGAGTATGGGGGCAGTGACTGTGAGTATGGGGGGCAGTGACTGTGAGTATGGGGGCAGTGACTGTGAGTATGGGGGGCAGTGACTGTGAGTAGGGGGGGCAGTGACTGTGAAGTAGGGGGGGCCACTGACTGTGAGTATGGGGGGCAGTTTACAGTGAGTATGGGGGCATTACAGTAAGTATGGGGGGCAGTGACTGTGAGTATGGGGGCAGTAACAGTGAGTATGGGGGGCAGTGACTGTTGCAAGTAGGGGGGCAGTGACTGTGAGTAGGGGGGCAGTGACTGTGAGTAGGGGGGGCACTGACTGTGAGTATGGGGGCAGTTACAGTGAGTAGGGGGGCAGTGACTGTGAGTATGGGGGGCAGTGACTGTGAGTAAATGGGGCAAAGTGACTGTGAGTATGGGGGGCAGTAAACAGTGAGTATGGGGGGCAGTGACTGTGAGTATGGGGGGCAGTGACTGTGAGTATGGGGGGCAGTAACAGTGAGTAGGGGGGGCAGTGACTGTGAGTAGGGGGGGCACTGACTGTGAGTATGGGGGGCAGTTACAGTAAGTATGGGGGGCAGTTTTGGGTTCCAGTCCTTAAGAAGGATATTAATGAGCTGGAGAGAGTGCAGAGACTGCAACTAAACTGGTAAAGGGGATGGAAGGGTTAAACTACGAGGTTAGACTGTCAGGGTTGGGGTTGTTGGAGGGGTTAGAGACAGCACAGACTTACATATAATAAACAAGAGCCCCCCCCTTTACACTTGGGGCAGTAGAAGTGGTTCCTGACAGTGAGGGCAGTATATGACTAGGCTAGGGGAGCAGTGCTACTGGGGGCACAGTGGGCGGGGCTGTTTGAGGGGGCAGTGGGTACCGGGTTGGGCAGCTGTGTAGAAGTCCCGGGATGATTAACCCATTGCAGCAGTGCCAGGAGGGAGGGAGGTGCCACAGAGCGTGAGTGAGAGAGCCGGGCCAGGCTGACAGATAGCAGCGCTCAGATAAATGTGAGGAATGTCGCCCCCCCCCCCCCTCAGGCCAGGGCCCTGCTGTATGTGTTACACTGACATCATCCTGCCCCCCCCAGACTGCTCTCCATATGGGAAGCTTCCCTGTCTGGGTGGGGGATGGGTAGGTGGGGGGGGTCGGTTACTCAGAGCTGAAAGTCTGGAACTCATTATAGGGAACTTCTTCCAACTTTTATATTTAAGCACAGATGTGTGTGTGTGTGTGTGTGTGTGTGTGTGTGTGTGTGTGTGTGTGTGTGTAAGTATTAGTGCTTGCACGTGTGTGTTCTTTCTCTACAGGTCTGTGTGTGTGTATGTATATACAGTGGAGGAAATAATGATTTGACCCTCACTGATTTTGTAAGTTTGTCCAATGACAAAGAAATGAAAAGTCTCAGAACAGTATCATTTCAATGGTAGGTTTAACAGTGGCAGATAGCACATCAAAAGGAAAATGGAAAAAATAACTTTAAATAAAAGATAGCAACTGATTTACATTTCATTGAGTGAAATTAAGTTTTTGAACCCCTACCAACCATTAAGAAGTTCTGGCTCCCACAGAGTGGTTAGACACTTCTACTCAATTAGTCAACCTCATTAAGGACACCTGTCTTAACTAGTCACCTGTATAAAAGACACCTGTCCACAGAATCAATCAATCAAGCAGACTCCAAACTCTCCAACATGGGAAAGACCAAAGAGCTGTCCAAGGATGTCAGAGACAAAATTGTAGACCTGCACAAGGCTGGAATGGCTACAAAACCATTAGCAAGAGCTGGGAGAGAAGTGACAACTGTTGTGCGATTGTTGGAAAATGGAAGGAGCACAAAATGACCATCAATCGACCTCGCTCTGGGGCTCCACGCAAGATCTCACCTCGTGGGGTGTCAATGATTCTGAGAAAGGTGAAAGCACCCTAGAACTACACGGGAGGAGTTTAGTTACTGACCTCAAATTAGCAGGGACCACAGTCACCAAGAAACCATTGGAAACACATTTAAAACAACCGCAATGGATTCAAATCCTGCAGGGCTCGCAAGGTCCCCTGCTCAAGAAAGGCCATGTGCAGGCCTGAAGTTTGCCAATGAACACCTGAATGATTCCTGTGAGTGACTGGGAGAAGGTGCTGTGGTCTGATGAGACAAATAGAGCTCTTTGGCATTAACTCAACTCGCTGTGTTTGGAGGAAGAAAAATGCTGCCTATGAACCCCCAAACACCGTCCCCACCGTCAAGCAGATGGGGTGGAAACATTTTGCTTGGGGGTGTTTTTCTGCTAAGGGCACAGGACAACTTATTTGCATTAACGGAAAATGGACGGAGCCATGTATCGTGAAATCCTGAACGACAACCTCTCTTCCCTCTGCCAGGAAACTGAAAATGGGTGGTGGATGGGTGTTCCAGCACGACAATGACCCAAAACATACAGCAAAGGCAACAAAGGAGTGGCTCAAGCACATTAAGGTCATGGAGTGGCCTAGTCAGTCTCCGGACCTTAATCCAATAGAAAACCTATGGAGGGAGCTCAAGCTCAGAGTTGCACAGAGACAGAAACCTTAGGGATTTAGAGATGATCTGCAAAGAGGAGTGGGACCAACATTCCTCCTAAAATGGGCGCAAACTTGCTCATCAATTACAAGAAACGTTTGCTCTGTGCTTGCAACAAGGGTTTTTCCACTAAGTATTAAGTCTTTTTTTGTTAGAGGGTTCAAAAACTTATTTCACTCAATGAAATGCAAATCAGTTGCTATCTTTTATTTAAAGTTATTTTTTCGATTTTCCTTTTGATGTGCTATCTGCCACTGTTAAACCTACCATTGAAATGATACTGTTCTGAGACTTTTCATTTCTTTGTCATTGGACAAACTTACAAAATCAGTGAGGGGTCAAATCATTATTTCCTCCACTGTATGTGTGTGTGTGTGTGTAAATATATATGTGCACAAGTGACTGTGTGTTTGGGTTAATGAGGGTGGGTGATTTTTGGAATAGCCCCCAATGCAGTTAGTCTGGGAATAGCCCCCAATGCAGTTAGTCTGGGAATAGCCCCCAATGCAGTTAGTCTGGGAATAGCCCCCAATGCAGTTAGTCTGGGAATAGCCCCCCCCCAATGCAGTCAGTCTGGGAATAGCCCCCCCCAATGCAGTCAGTCTGGGAATAGCCCCCCCAATGCAGTCAGTCTGGGAATAGCCCCCCCCAATGCAGTTAGTCTGGGAATAGCCCCAATGCAGTTAGTCTGGGAATAGCCCCCAATGCAGTTAGTCTGGGAATAGCCCCCAATGCAGTTAGTCTGGGAATAGCCCCCCAATGCAGTTAGTCTGGGAATAGCCCAATGCAGTTAGTCTGGGAATAGCCCCCAATGCAGTTAGTCTGGGAATAGCCCCCAATGCAGTTAGTCTGGGAATAGCCCCCCATACAGTTAGTCTGGGAATAGCCCCCAATGCAGTTAGTCTGGGAATAGCCCCCCATACAGTTAGTCTGGGAATAGCCCCCAATGCAGTTAGTCTGGGAATAGCCCCCCCCCCCCAAACAGTTAGTCTGGGAATAGCCCCCCATACAGTTAGTCTGGGAATAGCCCCCCATACAGTTAGTCTGGGAATAGCCCCCAATGCAGTTAGTTGGATATAGCCCCCAATGCAGTTAGTCTGGGAATAGCCCCCAATGCAGTTAGTCTGGGAATAGCCCCCCATCACAGTTAGTCTGGAAAGCCCCAATGCAGTTAGTCTGGATAGCCCCCCCCCCCCCACAATGCAGTTAGTCTGGGAATAGCCCCCATACAGTTAGTCTGGGAATAGCCCCCAATGCAGTTAGTCGGAAAATCAACCCCCCCCCCCCCCAATGCAGTTAGTCTGGGAATAGCCCCCATACAGTTAGTCTGGGAATAGCCCCCAATGCAGTTAGTCTGGGAATAGCCCCCCCCCATGCAGTCAGTCTGGGAATAGCCCCCAATGCAGTTAGTCTGGGAATAGCCCCCAATGCAGTTAGTCTGGGAATAGCCCCCAATGCAGTTAGTCTGGGAATAGCCCCCAATGCAGTTAGTCTGGGAATAGCCCCCAGTGGCAGTTAGTCTGGGAATAGCCCCCAATGCAGTTAGTCTGGGAATAGCCCCCAGTGCAGTTAGTCTGGGAATAGCCCCCCATGCAGTTAGTCTGGGAATAGCCCCCAATGCAGTTAGTCTGGGAATAGCCCCCAATGCAGTTAGTCTGGGAATAGCCCCCAATGTAGTTAGTCTGGGAATAGCCCCAATGCAGTTAGTCTGGGAATAGCCCCCAATGTAGTTAGTCTGGGAATAGCCCCCAATGCAGTTAGTCTGGGAATAGCCCCCAATGCAGTTAGTCTGGGAATAGCCCCCAATGTAGTTAGTCTGGGAATAGCCCCCAATGTAGTTAGTCTGGGAATAGCCCCCAATGCAGTTAGTCTGGGAATAGCCCCCATACAGTTAGTCTGGGAATAGCCCCCCATACAGTTAGTCTGGAATAGCCCCCCAACAGTTAGTCTGGGAATAGCCCCCCATACAGTTAGTCTGGGAATAGCCCCCCATACAGTTAGTCTGGGAATAGCCCCCCATACAGTTTAGTCTGGGATGCCCCCCAATACAGTTAGTCTGGGAATAGCCCCCAATGCAGTTAGTCTGGGAATAGCCCCCCATACAGTTAGTCTGGGAATAGCCCCCAATGCAGTTAGTCTGGGAATAGCCCCCATACAGTTAGTCTGGGAATAGCCTCCCCAATACAGTTAGTCTGGGAATAGCCCCCCATACAGTTAGTCTGGGAATAGCCCCCCAACAGTTAGTCTGGGAATAGCCCCCCATACAGTTAGTCTGGGAATAGCCCCCAATGCAGTTAGTCTGGGAATAGCCCCCCATACAGTTAGTCTGGGAATAGCCCCCATACAGTTAGTCTGGGAATAGCCCAATGCAGTTAGTCTGGGAATAGCCCCCCATACGGTTTGTCTGGGAATAGCCCCCAGTGCAGTTAGTCTGGGAATAGCCCCAATGCAGTTAGTCTGGGAATAGCCCCCCATGCAGTTAGTCTGGGAATAGCCCCAATGCAGTTAGTCTGGGAATAGCCCCCCCCCATGTAGTTAGTCTGGGAATAGCCCCACATACAGTTAGTCTGGGAATAGCCCCCCAATGCAGTTAGTCTGGGAATAGCCCCCCAATGCAGTTAGTCTGGGAATAGCCCCCCATACAGTTAGTCTGGGAATAGCCCCCCCATACAGTTAGTCTGGGAATAGCCCCCAATACAGTTAGTCTGGAATAGCCCCCCATACAGTTAGTCTGGGAATAGCCCCCCCATACAGTTAGTCTGGGAATAGCCCCCCATACAGTTAGTCTGGGAATAGCCCCCCATACAGTTAGTCTGGGAATAGCCCCCCATACAGTTAGTCTGGGAATAGCCCCCCATACAGTTAGTCTGGGAATAGCCCCCCAATGCAGTTAGTCTGGGAATAGCCCCCCATACGCGTTAGTCTGGGAATAGCCCCCCATACGGTTAGTCTGGGAATAGCCCCCCATACAGTTAGTCTGGGAATAGCCCCCCATACAGTTAGTCTGGGAATAGCCCCCCATACAGTTAGTCTGGGAATAGCCCCCAATGCAGTTAGTCTGGGAATAGCCCCCCATACAGTTAGTCTGGGAATAGCCCCCCATACAGTTAGTCTGGGAATAGCCCCCCATACAGTTAGTCTGGGAATAGCCCCCCAATGCAGTTAGTCTGGGATAGCCCCATACAGTTAGTCTGGAATACCCCCCATACAGTTAGTCTGGGAATAGCCCCCTACAGTTAGTCTGGGAATAGCCCCCCATACAGTTAGTCTGGGAATAGCCCCCCATACAGTTAGTCTGGGAATAGCCCCCCATACGGTTAGTCTCGGTTAGTCTGGGAATAGCCCCCAGTGCAGTTAGTCTGGGAATAGCCCCCAAGCAGTTAGTCTGGGAATAGCCCCCCCTCCCAATGTAGTTAGTCGGGAATAGCCCCCCATACAGTTAGTCTGGGAATAGCCCCCCAATGCAGTTAGTCTGGGAATAGCCCCCCATACAGTTAGTCTGGGAATAGCCCCCCATACAGTTAGTCTGGGAATAGCCCCCCATACAGTTAGTCTGGGAATAGCCCCAATACAGTTAGTCTGGGAATAGCCCCAATACAGTTAGTCGAATAGCCCCCCAATGCAGTTAGTCTGGGAATAGCCCCCCATACGGTTAGTCTGGGAAAGCCCCCCATACAGTTAGTCTGGGAATAGCCCCCAATGCAGTTAGTCTGGGAATAGCCCCCCCATGTAGTTAGTCTGGGAATAGCCCCCCATACAGTTAGTCTGGGAATAGCCCCACATACAGTTAGTCTGGGAATAGCCCCCCAATGCAGTTAGTCTGGGAATAGCCCCCCATACAGTTAGTCTGGGAATAGCCCCCCATACAGTTAGTCTGGGAATAGCCCCCCATACAGTTAGTCGTGGAATAGCCTCCCCAATACAGTTAGTCTGGGAATAATACAGTTAGTCTGGGAATAGCCCCCAATACAGTTAGTCTGGGAATAGCCCCCAGTGCAGTTAGTCTGGGAATAGCCCCCCATACAGTTAGTCTGGGAATAAGCCCCCATACAGTTAGTCTGGGAATAGCCCCCAATACAGTTAGTCTGGGAATAGCCCCCCATACAGTTAGTCTGGGAATAGCCCCCAATACAGTTAGTCTGGGAATAGCCCCCCAATGCAGTTAGTCTGGGAATAGCCCCCCGGTTAGTCTGGGAATAGCCCCCAGTGCAGTTAGTCTGGGAATAGCCCCCAATGCAGTTAGTCTGGGAATAGCCCCCCCATGTAGTTAGTCTGGGAATAGCCCCCCATACAGTAGTCTGGGAATAAGCCCCACATACAGTTAGTCTGGGAATAGCCCCCCAATGCAGTTAGTCTGGGAATAGCCCCCAATACAGTTAGTCTGGGAATAGCCCCCCATACAGTTAGTCTGGGAATAGCCCCCCATACAGTTAGTCTGGGAATAGCCCCCAGTGCAGTTAGTCTGGGAATAGCCCCCCATACAGTTAGTCTGGAATAGCCCCCCATACAGTTAGTCTGGGAATAGCCCCCCATACAGTTAGTCTGGGAATAGCCCCCCAATGCAGTTAGTCCTGGGAATAGCCCCCCATACGGTTAGTCTGGGAATAGCCCCCCATACGGTTAGCTGGGGAATAGCCCCCAGTGCAGTTAGTCTGGGAATAGCCCCCCATACAGTTAGTCTGGGAATAGCCCCCAATGCAGTTAGTCTGGGAATAGCCCCCCATACAGTTAGTCTGGGAATAGCCCCCAATGCAGTTAGTCTGGGAATAGCCCCCAATGGTTTACCGTTCTGGGAATACCCCCCTACGGTTAGTCTGGGAATAGCCCCCCATACAGTTAGTCTGGGAATAGCCCCCATACAGTTAGTCTGGGAATAGCCCCCCATACAGTTAGTCTGGGAATAGCCCCCCAATGCAGTTAGTCTGGGAATAGCCCCCCATACAGTTAGTCTGGGAATAGCCCCCCATACAGTTAGTCTGGGAATAGCCCCCCATACTGTTAGTCTGGGAATAGCCCAATACAGTTAGTCTGGGAATAGCCCCCCATACAGTTAGTCTGGGAATAGCCCCCCATACAGTTAGTCTGGGAATAGCCCCCATACAGTTAGTCTGGGAATAGCCCCCCATACAGTTAGTCTGGGAATAGCCCCCCATACAGTTAGTCTGGGAATAGCCCCCCATACACTTAGTCTGGGAATAGCCCCCCATACAGTTAGTCTGGGAATAGCCCCCCATACAGTTAGTCTGGGAATAGCCCCCCATACACTTAGTCTGGGAATAGCCCCCCATACAGTTAGTCTGGTTAAGCAGACTGCACTGGTTTCTGTGCTGCCATGCAGTGTAAATGTTATATTGTGTATATACAGTATACTGTGAGTGGGTAAGCAGCACAGAGCATGTGCAGAATAGAAGATGGGGGGGCTATTGGGGTCATATTTGGGGGGGTAGAGGCATCACTGCGGTGCAACAGAGGGTGGCACATTTGATTTGGGTTCCTAATTGGGCCAAATGATTGGTGGGGGGTTGACTATTGCCCCCTAAAGGCAAACATGGGGGTAACAGGGCTGCGGTGTCCCGGGGTTATGGGGGTGTATGGGATTAGTATTGTGCATCTCAGTGCCTTTCTTTCTGGCGCCCCCTGCAGGTCGGATGTGGTAGTGCTGTGCTTCTCCACTGCCAACCCCTACTCCCTGCGCCATGTCAGGAGCATGTGGTACCCCGAGATCAAGCACTTCTGCCCCCGCACCCCAGTCATTCTGGTTGGCTGCCAGCTGGACCTGCGGTATGCTGATCTGGATGCCGTCAATCGTGCCCGCCGCCCCTTGGCAAAGTGAGTAAGAACTTGTCTATTGTGTGTCTACCCGGCCCCCCCCTGCACACAATTGCATAAATATATATTGAGCACCCCAATGGGCCCCCATATACCTCCTGGGGCCCCAGCAGTTGTGGGGTGCACTTCCTTTCTAGTTACCCCCCAGTGGGGCCCCTTTTTACTCTCTGTGCCATGTTAGTTGTGCTGTAGTTCAGCTGCTTCTTCTCTCTCCCTGCTCTGCTACTCACCCCTCCTAATGCCTCTCCTGCCTGCAGTGCTGCACCCAGAGGCCCATTTATCAGCCTCACACACAGTAAGGCCTGGCTTGGCACGGTGCCGGCACACTGCTTGGATTCCTATGGAGGGGAGGCTGGTACTGGGGCCCCCTGTTGGAATGCCTATGCTAGGGGCCCCTATATATTCCCATGGGGGAGGTGCTGGGGCCCCCTGTTGGAATGCCTATGCTAGGGGCCCCTATATATTCCCATGGGGGAGGTGCTGGGGCCCCCTGTTGGAATGCCTATGCTAGGGGCCCCCTATATATTCCCATGGGGGAGGTGCTGGGGCCCCCTGTTGGAATGCCTATGCTAGGGGCCCCCTATATATTCCCATGGGGGAGGTGTGGGGCCCCCTGTTGGAAATGCCTATGCTAGGGCCCCTATAATTTGGGGGAGGTGCTGGGGGCCCCCTGTTGGAATGCTATGCTAGGGCCCCTATATATTCCCCATGGGGGAGGTGCTGGGGCCCCCTGTTGGAATGCCTATGCTAGGGGCCCCCTATATATTCCCATGGGGGAGGTGCTGGGGCCCCCTGTTGGAATGCCTATGCTAGGGGCCCCCTATATATTCCCATGGGGGAGAGGCTGGGGCCCCCTGTTGGAATGCCTATGCTAGGGGCCCCTATATATTCCCATGGGGGAGAGGCTGGGGCCCCCTGTTGGAATGCCTATGCTAGGGGCCCCCTATATATTCCCATGAGGGAGGTGCTGGGGCCCCCTGTTGGAATGCCTATGCTAGGGGCCCCTATTTATTCCCATGAGGGAGGTGCTGGGGCCCCCTGTTGGAATGCCTATGCTAGGGGCCCCCTATTTATTCCCATGAGGGAGGTGCTGGGGCCCCAGCTGAATTCTAATGGCCCCCCCAGAGGCCTCCGGCTGCCAGTGTTGCAGTTGGCACGGAGCTGATGCCCGGGCACATGTGCCTGTTACTTATTAATAGTAAGCGGGGGGGGGGGGGGGGACTTCATTATGTGTCACATGTTGGAGGGAGGGGCCAATAAACATGGGATCCCGTTTGCTTCTTTTAACCCTTTACACGTGCATTGGGGGAACCAGTGTGTGACTGCTCCAGCCTCTCTATTCCTGGCTAAATATGACAATGTGTCCAGTGAACTCACTCACTGATTGGGCAGCGCTGAGGGATATGTTGGCTCTGTATAATCACATGTTAGTGATACTGTAATAACCTGTGTGTGTCCCATACCCCCCCCTGCAACTGCCTACCCCCACTGTCCGACTGCTGCACCACCACTGTCCGACTACTGTGCCCCCCACTGTCCGACTGTTGCACCACCACTGTCCGACTGCTGCACCCCCACTGTCCGACTGCTGCACCCCCACTGTCCGACTACTGTGCCCCCCAGACTGCACAACTGCTGTGCCCCCACTGTCCGACTACTGTGCCCCCCACTGTCCGACTGCTGTGCCCCCCACTGTCCGACTGCTGCACACCACTGTCCGACTACTGTGCCCCCCACTGTCCGACTACTGTGCCCCCACTGTCCGACTGTGCACCCACCACTGTCCGACTGCTGCACCACCACTGTCCGACTGCTGCACCCCACTGTCCGACTACTGTGCCCCCCACTGTCCGACTACTGTACCCCCCACTGCACAACTGCTGTGCCCCCCACTGTCCGACTACTGTACCCCCCACTGCACAACTGCTGTGCCCCCCACTGTCCGACTACTGTACCCCCCACTGCACAACTGCTGTGCCCCCCCACTGTCCGACTACTGTACCCCCCACTGCACAACTCGTGTGCCCCCCCACTGTCCCGACTACTGTGCCCCCCACTGCACAACTGCTGTGCCCCCCACTGTCCGACTACTGTGCCCCCCACTGTCCGACTGCTGTGCCCCCCACTGTCCGACTGCTGCACCACCACTGTCCGACTACTGCGCCCCCCACTGTCCGACTACTGTGCCCCCCACTGTCCGACTACTGTGCCCCCCACTGTCCGACTGCTGTGCCCCCCACTGTCCGACTGCTGCACCACCACTGTCCGACTACTGTGCCCCCCACTGTCCGACTACTGTGCCCCCCACTGTCCGACTGTTGCACCACCACTGTCCGACTACTGTGCCCCCCACTGCACAACTGCTGTGCCCCCCACTGTCCGACTACTGTGCCCCCCACTGCACAACTGCTGCGCCCCCCAGTGCCCGACTGCTGCACCCCCCACTGCACAATTGCTGTCCCCCCCCACTGTCCGACTGCTGTGCCCCCACTGTCCAACTGCTGTGCCCCCCACTGTCCAACTGCTGTGCCCCCCACTGTCCAACTGCTGCCCCCCCACTGTCCGACTGCTGTGCCCCCCACTGTCCGACTGCTGCCCCCCCACTGTCCGACTGCTGTGCCCCCCCACGGTCTGAATACTGTGCCCCCCACTGCACAATTGCTGTGCCCCCCACTGTCCGACTACTGTGCCCCCCACTGCCCGACTGCTGCACCCCCACTGCACAACTGCTGTGCCCCCCACTGCACAACTGCTGTGCCCCCACTGTCCCGACTACTGTGCCCCCCACTGTCCGACTGCTGTGCCCCCCACTGTCCGACTGCTGCACCCCCCACTACACAACTGCTGTGCCCCCACTGCACAACTGCTGCACCCCCACTGTCCAACTGCTGCACCCCACTGCACAACTGCTGCGCCCCCACTGCACAACTGCTGTGGCCCCCACTGTCCGACTACTGTGCCCCCACTGTCCGACTACTGTGCCCCCCACTGCCCGACTGCTGCACCCCCCACTGCACAACTGCTGCACCCCACTGCACAACTGCTGCACCCCCACTGTCCGACTACTGTGCCCCCCACTGTCCGACTACTGTACCCCCACTGCACAACTGCTGTGCCCCCCACTGTCCGACTACTGTGCCCCCCACTGTCCGACTACTGTGCCCCCCACTGCCCGACTGCTGCACCCCCCACTGCACAACTGCTGTGCCCCCCACTGCACAACTGCTGTGCCCCCCACTGTCCGACTACTGTGCCCCCCACTGTCCGACTGCTGTCCCCCACTGTCCGACTGCTGTGCCCCCCACTGCACAACTGCTGCACCCCCACTGTCCAACTGCTGCACCCCCACTGCAGAACTGCTGCGCCCCCACTGTCCAACTGCTGTGCCCCCCACTGTCTGACTACTGTGCCCCCCACTGCACAAATGCTGTGCCCCCCACTGTCCGACTACTGTGCCCCCCACTGCACAACTGCTGTGCCCCCACTGTCCGACTACTGTGCCCGCCACTGCACAAATGCTGTGCCCCCCCTGTCTGACTACTGTGCCCCCCACTGCACAAATGCTGTGCCCCCCACTGTCCGACTACTGTGCCCCCCACTGCACAAATGCTGTGCCCCCCCCACTGTCTGACTACTGTGCCCCCCACTGCACAAATGCTGTGCCCCCACTGTCTGACTACTGTGCCCCCCACTGGCCACAAATGCTGTGCCCCCCCACTGTCCGACTACTGTGCCCCCCACTGCACAAATGCTGTGCCCCCCCACTGTCTGACTACTGTGCCCCCCACTGCACAAATGCTGTGCCCCCACTGTCTGACTACTGTGCCCCCCACTGCACAAATGCTGTGCCCCCCACTGTCCGACTACTGTGCCCCCCACTGCACAAATGCTGTGCCCCCCACTGTCTGACTACTGTGCCCCCCACTGCACAAATGCTGTGCCCCCCACTGTCTGACTACTGTGCCCCCCACTGCACAAATGCTGTGCCCCCCACTGCACAAATGCTGTGCCCCCCACTGTCTGACTACTGTGCCCCCCACTGTCTGACTACTGTGCCCCCCCACTGTCTGACTACTGTGCCCCCCACTGTCCGACTACTGTGCCCCCCACTGCACAAATGCTGTGCCCCCCACTGTCTGACTACTGTGCCCCCACTGTCCAACTACATACACACCTATGTGCTTTATTTACAGGCCAATCAAACCAAGTGATATCCTTTGCCCGGAAGCGGGGCACGAGGTGGCCAAGGAGCTGGGAATGCCCTATTACGAGACCAGCGTAGTGGCGCAATTCGGGGTGAAGGACGTGTTCGACAATGCCATCAGGGCCGCGCTCATCTCCCGGAGGCACCTACAGTTCTGGAAATCCCATTTAAAGAAGGTGCAGAGACCCCTGCTGCAAGCCCCTTTCCTGCCCCCAAAGCCGCCCCCGCCCATCTTTAATATTGTGGAGGTGCCACAGAGCAGGGGGCGGGGCCCAGAGGGCCTGTTCTGTAGCCCCTACTGTGCCGACGTGGTCTTCCAGCTGCACAACGGGCACAGGGTATTTGCACACAAGGTCTACCTGGCAACTGCCTGCTCCAAATTCTATGATCTCTTCTCCCTGGAGCTAAGCCCACTGGGGGCAAATAGAGCCTGGGGGGGCAGTACTGTGTATGAGAACCCTCTATGGGCAACTGGGGCAGATAATCATACCATGAACCTTGAGCTGGACCAAGAGGCCACTATTGAGCTGCTGGCTGGGAGGGCTGAGCAGGTACCTGGGAAGGGTAGGAATGGGGGCGGAGTGCATTTGGGGTGGGGGCGGGGCTTAAGCGAATGGGGCCGAGGGTTTACCAGTGTGCACGTGGGCATGATAGAAGATCCTCTGACCCAGAGAGAGAGACTAATGATGGTGGTGGAGATGGAAGAGCAGATCCAGACAGAGCCGCTCCGAGCGGTGCTGGAGTACCTCTACACGGGCTACTTGGATCAGAACCGGGCCGACCTCATGCAGGTGGCAAATATCGCCGAGGCGCTGGAGGTCTTCGACCTGCGCATGATGATCTCCAACCTGATGAACAAGGAGGGGTTCATGAACCAGGAGATCACAAAGGCCTTCCATGTGCGCCGAGCCAATCGCATCAAGGAATGTCTGAGCAGGGGCGTGTTCTCAGGTAGGTGCTCCCATCATCAATATCTTCCCCAATTAGAATGGACTTATTGCCCCAGGGGCAGAGTATATATAGCATGTCACAGTGCTGATATAGAGGGTATATAGAATATTAACCCCCCCCCCCCCGTGCCGTATGTATCACTGCTCATGGTATTTCCCTCTTTTGCCAGATATTGTGTTTAAAGTAGACGATGGAACAGTCCAAGCCCACAAGCCCTTACTGATCGCAAACTGTGATTGGATGGTCGCTCTGTTCTGTGGTTCCTTCCGGGAGAGCTTTGCCCACGAGGTAAATTCTGCCCACTATCTCCTCCCACATCCTATTGTCTCCTACTAACCTCTGCCCACTATCTGCCCCTCCTGCCCACCATCTCCTCCCCCTTTCCTATTGTCTCCTACCAACCTCTGCCCACTATCTGCCCCTCCTGCCCATCATCTCCTCCCACATCCTATTGTCTCCTACCAACCTCTGCCCACTATCTGCCCCTCCTGCCCATCATCTCCTCCCCTTCTGCCTATTATCTCCTACCTACCTCTGCCCACTATCTGCCCCTCCTGCCCATCATCTCCTCCCACATCCTATTGTCTCCTACCAACCTCTGCCCACTATCTGCCCCTCCTGCCCATCATCTCCTCCCCTTCTTCCTATTATCTCCTACCAACCTCTGCCCACTATCTGCCCCTCCTGCCCATCATCTCCTCCCACATCCTATATTGTCTCCTACCAACCTCTGCCCACTATCTGCCCCTCCTGCCCATCATCTCCTCCCACATCCTATTGTCTCCTACCAACCTCTGCCCCTCCTGCCCATCATCTCCTTCCACATCCTATATTGTCTCCTACCAACCTCTGCCCAATATCTGCCCCTCCTGCCCATCATCTCCTCCCCTTCTTCCTATTATCTCCTACCTACCTCTGCCCACTATCTGCCCCTCCTGCCCATCATCTCCTCCCCTTCTTCCTATTATCTCCTACCTACCTCTGCCCACTATCTTGCCCCTCCTGCCCATCATCTCCTCCCACATCCTATTGTCTCCTACCAACCTCTGCCCACTATCTGCCCCTCCTGCCCATCATCTCCTCCCCTTCTTCCTATTATCTCCTACCTACCTCTGCCCACTATCTGCCCCTCCTGCCCATCATCTCCTCCCACATCCTATTGTCTCCTACCAACCTCTGCCCACTATCTGCCCCTCCTGCCCATCATCTCCTCCCACATCCTATTGTCTCCTACCAACCTCTGCCCACTATCTGCCCCTCCTGCCCATCATCTCCTCCCCTTCTTCCTATTATCTCCTACCTACCTCTGCCCACTATCTGCCCCTCCTGCCCATCATCTCCTCCCCCCTTCCTATTGTCTCCTACCAACCTCTGCCCACTATCTGCCCCTCCTGCCCATCATCTCCTCCCCTTCTTCCTATTATCTCCTACCTACCTCTGCCCACTATCTGCCCCTCCTGCCCATCATCTCCTCCCCCCTTCCTATTATCTCCTACCTACCTCTGCCCACTATCTGCCCCTCCTGCCCATCATCTCCTCCCCCCTTCCTATTGTCTCCTACCAACCTCTGCCCACTATCTGCCCCTCCTGCCCATCATCTCCTCCCACATCCTATATTGTCTCCTACCAACCTCTGCCCACTATCTGCCCCTCCTGCCCATCATCTCCTCCCCTTCTTCCTATTATCTCCTACCAACCTCTGCCCACTATCTGCCCCTCCTGCCCATCATCTCCTCCCACATCCTATTGTCTCCTACCAACCTCTGCCCACTATCTGCCCCTCCTGCCCACCATCTCCTCCCACATCCTATTGTCTCCTACCATCCTCTGCCCACTGTCTGCCCCTCCTGCCCATCATCTCCTCCCCCCTTCCTATTGTCTCCTACCAACCTCTGCCCACTATCTGCCCCTCCTGCCCATCATCTCCTCCCACATCCTATTGTCTCCTACCAACCTCTGCCCACTATCTGCCCCTCCTGCCCACCATCTCCTCCCACATCCTATTGTCTCCTACCAACCTCTGCCCACTGTCTGCCCCTCCTGCCCATCATCTCCTCCCCCCTTCCTATTGTCTCCTACCAACCTCTGCCCACTACATGTGTATTGAGGGCATGACTGTGACATCAGAGGTGGTTATTGGGCATACAGGTGCCCGGGTTGATGGCCAGGTTGGTTACTGCTGCTGTAACTTGAGACTGGCCAGCTGCAGCCTCCATGGTTGGCCCCCACATACTTTTGTAACCGTGGCCCTTATCAGCCAGAGGGGCCACACAATAAATGTGCTCATTCTGCCCCATTCAGGTGTCGCTCCCTGGCACCTCCTGTGCCTGCCTTCATACAGTGCTGGAGTACTTGTACCTGGGCATTTTCTGCCTGGCACCTGCCTTGAATACTGTGGACCTTCTGGTACTTGCCAACCGTCTGTGCCTCCCCCACCTGAAAGCCCTGACTGGTAAGGATTACTCTATATATACTGTATATATGGGTGCCCAGCAAGGAACCAATCAGTATAACCCTTCCTCCTACCCTAGTGGGTGTGTTCCTCGCCAGCCAATAGCTGCTGGGTTTCCTGCCCCCCTGTATAGCGCAAATGTGACGGCTAGTCTCCCCCCACAGAGCAACATGCCGTGGATGAGCTGCTGGCCTCCTACGTACAAGGGGACGATATCGATGGGCACGTGCTGCATTATCTGGAGATGGCACAGGTCAGACTTCTCATACAATTTGCAATTGGTCTTCATTCTTTATTATTTGCGGGTTTTTTTTAATTATTTTGCTTGTTGTTCAGCAGCTCTCCAGTTTGGAATTTTAGCAGCTATCTGGTTGCTAGGGTCCAATTTAACCTAGCAACCAGGCAAAGATTGAAAGAGAGACAGGAATATGAATAGAGGAGGGGCCTAAATAAAAACATAAGTATTAATAAGGAATGATAACAATAGAACTGTAGCCTCACAGAGCAATCGTTTTTTTGGGTTCCAGGGTCAGTGACCCCCATTTGAAAAATGCAAAAGTTTAGAAGATGAAGCCAAATAATTAAAAAAATGTACTATATTAAAAATGAAGGCCAGTTAAAAAGTTGCTAGAAATAGGTCATTCTATAGCATACTTAAAGTTAACCCCAAGGTGAACCACCCCTTTAAATGGGTGAAACCAAGATTGTGGGGAGGGGGGGCTGAGTTCCTATGTACCCCTCTATCATTGCATTCCTGGGGGCCCCTGGGTTTCCCTGGCCCCTGCAGTGACACGTCTCCTGTCCCCTCAGTTCCACAATGCCAAGCAGCTGGCTGACTGGTGCCTGCACTACATCTGCACTAACTACAACTCTGTGTGCCGCAAATTCCCCCGGGAGATGAAGTACATGAGCCCAGGTAACTGCCCCTTCCAGGGAAATCTCTGCTTCCCCCTTGCTCCCTATGGGCCACTTGTGATAAAACCTGGAATATTCTGCTTATGGGAGGGAGGGATCCTCATCTCTAGATTGTCCAAGCGAGGGATCCTCATCTCTAGATTGTCCAAATGAGGGATCCTCATCTCTAGATAGTCCAAATGAGGGATCCTCATCTCTAGATAGTCCAAATGAGGGATCCTCATCTTTAGATTGTCCAAGCGAGGGATCCTCATCTCTAGATTGTCCAAGCTAGGGATCCTCATCTCTAGATAGTCCAAGCGAGGGATCCTCATCTCTAGATAGTCCAAATGAGGGATCCTCATCTCTAGATTGTCCAAGCGAGGGATCCTCATCTCTAGATTGTCCAAGCGAGGGATCCTCATCTCTAGATTGTCCAAGCGAGGGATCCTCATCTCTAGATTGTCCAAGCGAGGGATCCTCATCTCTAGATTGTCCAAGCGAGGGATCCTCATCTCTAGATTGTCCAAGCGAGGGATCCTCATCTCTAGATTGTCCAAGCGAGGGATCCTCATCTCTAGATTGTCCAGGCGAGGGATCCTCATCTCTAGATTGTCCAGGCGAGGGATCCTCATCTCTAGATTGTCCAAGCGAGGGATCCTCATCTCTAGATTGTCCAAGCGAGGGATCCTCATCTCTAGATTGTCCAAGCGAGGGATCCTCATCTCTAGATTGTCCAAGCGAGGGATCCTCATCTCTAGATTGTCCAAGCGAGGGATCCTCATCTCTAGATTGTCCAAGCGAGGGATCCTCATCTCTAGATTGTCCAAGCGAGGGATCCTCATCTCTAGATTGTCCAAGCGAGGGATCCTCATCTCTAGATTGTCCAAGCGAGGGATCCTCATCTCTAGGTAGTCCAAGCGAGGGATCCTCATCTCTAGGTAGTCCAAGCGAGGGATCCTCATCTCTAGGTAGTCCAAGCGAGGGATCCTCATCTCTAGGTAGTCCAAGCGAGGGATCCTCATCTCTAGGTAGTCCAAGCGAGGGATCCTCATCTCTAGGTAGTCCAAGCGAGGGATCCTCATCTCTAGATAGTCCAAATGAGGGATCCTCATCTCTAGATAGTCCAAATGAGGGATCCTCATTTCTAGATAGTCCAAATGAGGGATCCTCATCTCTAGATAGTCCAAATGAGGGATCCTCATCTCTAGATAGTCCAAGCTAGGGATCCTCATCTCTAGATAGTCCAAATGAGGGATCCTCATCTCTAGATAGTCCAATCTAGGGATCCTCATCTCTAGATAGTCCAAATGAGGGATCCTCATCTCTAGATAGTCCAAGCGAGGGATCCTCATCTCTAGATAGTCCAAGCGAGGGATCCTCATCTCTAGATAGTCCAAATGAGGGATCCTCATCTCTAGATAGTCCAAGCGAGAGATCCTCATCTCTACATAGTCCAAGCGAGGTCATCTCTAAATAGTCCAAGCGAGGGATCCTCATCTCTAGATTGTCCAACAAGGGATCCTCATCTCTAGATAGTCCAAGCGAGGGATCCTCATCTCTACATGGTGCAAGCGAGGGATCCTCATCTCTAGATAGTCCAAGCGAGGGATCCTCATCTCTATATAGTCCAAGCGAGGGATCCTCATCTCTAGATAGTCCAAGCGAGGGATCTTCATCTCTAGATAGTCCAAGCGAGGGATCTTCATCTCTAGATAGTCCAAGCGAGGGATCCTCATCTCTAGATAGTCCAAGCGAGGGATCTTCATCTCTAGATAGTCCAAGTGAGGGATCTTCATCTCTAGATGGTCCAAGCGAGGGATCCTCATCTCTAGATGGTCCAAGCGAGGGATCCTCATCTCTAGATGGTCCAAGCGAGGGATCCTCATCTCTAGATGGTCCAAGCGAGGGATCTTCATCTCTAGATGGTCCAAGCGAGGGATCTTCATCTCTAGATAGTCCAAGCGAGGGATCTTCATCTCTAGATAGTCCAAGCGAGGGATCTTCATCTCTAGATGGTCCAAGCGAGGGATCCTCATCTCTAGATGGTCCAAGCGAGGGATCCTCATCTCTAGATGGTCCAAGCGAGGGATCCTCATCTCTAGATGGTCCAAGCGAGGGATCTTCATCTCTAGATAGTCCAAGCGAGGGATCCTCATCTCTAGATAGTCCAAGCGAGGGATCTTCATCTCTAGATAGTCCAAGCGAGGGATCTTCATCTCTAGATGGTCCAAGCGAGGGATCCTCATCTCTAGATGGTCCAAGCGAGGGATCCTCATCTCTAGATGGTCCAAGCGAGGGATCCTCATCTCTAGATGGTCCAAGCGAGGGATCTTCATCTCTAGATGGTCCAAGCGAGGGATCTTCATCTCTAGATAGTCCAAGCGAGGGATCTTCATCTCTAGATAGTCCAAGCGAGGGATCTTCATCTCTAGATAGTCCAAGCGAGGGATCTTCATCTCTAGATAGTCCAAGCGAGGGATCCTCATCTCTAGATAGTCCAAGCGAGGGATCCTCATCTCTAGATAGTCCAAGCGAGGGATCTTCATCTCTAGATGGTCCAAGCGAGGGATCTTCATCTCTAGATGGTCCAAGCGAGGGATCCTCATCTCTAGATGGTCCAAGCGAGGGATCCTCATCTCTAGATGGTCCAAGCGAGGGATCCTCATCTCTAGATGGTCCAAGCGAGGGATCCTCATCTCTAGATAGTCCAAGCGAGGGATCCTCATCTCTAGATAGTCCAAACGAGGGATCCTCATCTCTACATAGTCCAAGCGAGAGATCCGATCCCACCGCTGTCACCAATTGTTACGGGCCTGTGCCCATGACACCAGTAGCTGCCCCCACAGCTCTACCTGCCCCTCTCTTCTGCAGCCGCGCAGAGCTGTATCCGACCCATATGGTTATTTCTGTTTGCAGAGAACAAGAGTCACTTTGAGCGGCACCGCTGGCCCCCCGTGTGGTACCTAAAGGAGGAAGACCGCTATCTGCGCTGTAAGCGGGAACGAGAGAAAGAGGAGGAGATTATCCGCAAGCAGAACAGCAAAAGCAAATGGTGCTTCTGGGTCTCCTCTGCCTCCTCTTCACCAGTGCCCTGAACCCACCTTTTTGTGCCTTCGGGGAGGACCAGTAGTTACCTCACCCACAACCTTCTACCCCATGGTGGGGTTCCTTTGTGCCGGCTAATATCTTTCTATAGAACTGGCAGCCATTATTGGAGCTCAGTGCTGTGGCGCTTCCTTCACCCGTTAGAGATCCATTTTGGGGACTGACCATTCAGGGGGTCAGAACTAAAGGGCAAATACAGAGAGCTGAGTGACGTGATGTTCCTCAGTGAGGGATCCTCATCTCTAGATGGACTATCTAGAGATGACCTTGCTTGGTCTAAGAGTGGATTTGGTGCATACCTAGGGATCGGTGCCATGCAGTGACGCGCACTATAATACATTTTCTTGTTGCCCGGTGCATAGCAACCAGTGCCTGGGCGGATAAGTAAGGGGGGGGGGGTCTCACTTCCTGCTCATCACATTGTTGGGGCTCTTTGCCTGAATGGTCAGAAATATAGTAGGTGTTGCCCCTCGTACACTCTCTGTGGGGCGAGTAGGAGATAAAGCAGCACATTCACTGGGTCTGTATCTGTGTTACTGATACTCAGCAGTACTGTATACTTAGTACTATGTACACAGCAGTACAATATACTCAGCAGTATTATATATTCAGCAGTACTATATACTCATCAGTACTATATACTTAGTATTATATACTCAGCAGTATTATATACTCGGCAGTACTATATACTCAGCAGTATTATGGGGAGCCTGGTGGCTCAGGTATATGCAGAAATAATAATTTGTTCTATGGCACCAGTATTATTATTATATATATATGGCAGGATGTTCCTTACAGAATAGACTGGGCAAGTTCTACCTCACTGAGGATGATGGGAGGGAAGAGGTCAAACAAGGAGATCCCATGTATAAAGGGAATGGTGACCGTACCCATAAGGCCGTAGAGCAGGGACCCCTTTCCTACTGCACTGGCCCATTAGTGCCGCGGATTGGTTATTGGCCCTGATACCATAAGATTTGCCTTAAGTGACCTCCGGACCCCCAACTCAGGTTTTGCCTTGTTCCTACGGTGGGTGGCACAGTCAATCCCTAGGAGCTGCCTTTGCTCATCATATTATTGGATGAACAGTGACATGTGATCGGACTAGGCTTCACACCAACAGCCGCGATCATCTTTGTACCTTGGGATCAGTACCAGAACTGGCTGAAGAACGAGTAGATTATGTACTGGTGGAGTCACCATTAACACATTTCCTTCAAATACATCCAAAACCATTGTAAACAGGAGGACTTACAGCTGGTGAGTATTGGTGGAGTCACCATTTAGCCAAAACGACTCCACATCTACAAGCAGTTCTTGTACAGGCTGGAGAATCCTACAGGTGGAGTATCTACCATTGAACGCATTTTTTGAATTGGACCTCCATTTGCAGCCATTGCCATTCCAGGCTGGAGAAGTCGACTTTGTTTACTTGGAGTTGCGATTGAAACATTTCCTGGGAAGGGACCTCCATGAACACTTGGGTGGTGGAGCAAATATTACAGTATTTTCTAGAGTAGATCTCCATGATAGTTGGTACAAGTATGGACTGGAGATGCTTTTATAAACATTTCCTGGGATGGACCTCCATGATGAACACTTGGGTGGTGGAGCAAATATTACAGTATTTTCTAGAGTAGATCTCCATGATAGTTGGTTCCAGTATGGACTGGAGGAAATGCTTTTATAAACATTTCCTGGGATGGACCTCCATGAACACTTTTGTAGAGTAGATCTCCATGATAGATGGTAACAGTATGGACTGGAGTTGCTTTTATAAACATTTCCTGGGATGGACCTCCATGAACACTTTTGTAGAGTAGATCTCCATGATAGTTGGTACCAGTATGGACTGGAGTTGCTTTTATAAACATTTCCTGGGATGGACCTCCATGAACACTTTTGTAGAGTAGATCTCCATGATAGATGGTAACAGTATGGACTGGTGATCCTTTTATAAACATTTCATGGGATGAACCTCCATGATGAACACTTGGGTGGTGGAGCAAATGTTACAGTATTTTCTAGAGTAGATCTCCATGACAGTACCAGTATGGACTGGAGTTGCTTTTATAAACATTTCCTGGGATGGACCTCCATGAACACTTGGGTAATGGAGCAAATGTTACAGTATTTTCTAGAGTAGATCTCCATGACAGTACCAGTATGGACTGGAGATGCTTTTATAAACATTTCATGGGATGGACCTCCATGAACACTTGGGTAATGGAGCAAATGTTACAGTATTTTCTAGAGTAGATCTCCATGACAGTTAGTACCAGTATGGACTGGAGATGCTTTTATAAACATTTCATGGATAGACCTCTATGCACACCCCGTACCAGTACAGACTGGAGAACTCCTAGTTTGTGTACTGGAGATGTCACCACTAACACCTCCATGCACAATGGAAACCAGTTTGGACAGCAGAACTCCCAGCTTGAGTACGACTGGGCTCACCACTAAGACATTTCCGGGAATGGGTCGTCACGCACAATCTCTGGACGCTGCTTGGACAGAAGCTCACAGGAACCAACGTCCACTTGGCCAATCACCAGCCACAGTTCCCTTCTTTACTAGTGGGGCAGCCAAGTTCCATCCGCCTATTGGTGGTTTTGTTATTCTTATTGTATTTTGAGATTTACAAAGAACTTTTATCGCCGCTGTGGTTCCATCGGTGCCTTTTCTGACCCAGTGGAGAGGAACGAGCCAATCAGTGGCCATGTAGCTACAGACGGTGGGACATATTTCTCTTAGTTCCTCCTAGAAGAACTCATTGTACTGGGTCCAGGGCCCACCTACCTCTGCATGTCCCCCCATAAAGGAAAGGGCTTTCCACTTACAGAACCTTAATATAAGGGAATGCATTAATATGGCGCCCCCCGCTGGTATCTGAGCTCCCCTCTCGCTCAGGGTAGTGCCATGTTCTAACCACTATGGGAGGGTATGGATATGTGGCCAAGTGTTACGTATGTGGGGCAGGGTTGCAGTGGGGGGGGCTACACTCCCCATAGAATTACACTGTGGGGGTCACATTCCCCTGGGATTGCAGTGTGGGGGTTAAACTCCCCATAGAATTGCAGTGTGGGGGGTCACATTCCCCTGGGATTGCAGTGTGGGGGTTACACTCCCCATAGAATTGCAGTGTGGGGGGTCACATTCCCCTGGGATTGCAGTGTGGGGGTTACACTCCCCATAGAATTGCAGTGTGGGGGTCACATTCCCCTGGGATTGCAGTGTGGGGGTTACACTCCCCATAGAATTGCAGTGTGGGGGGTCACATTCCCCTGGGATTGCAGTGTGGGGGTTACACTCCCCATAGAATTGCAGTGTGGGGGTTACATTCCCCTGGGATTGCAGTGTGGGGGTTACACTCCCCATAGAATTGCAGTGTGGGGGTTACATTCCCCTGGGATTGCAGTGTGGGGGTTACACTCCCCATAGAATTGCAGTGTGGGGGTTACATTCCCCTGGGATTGCAGTGTGGGGGTTACACTCCCCATAGAATTGCAGTGTGGGGGTCACATTCCCCTGGGATTGCAGTGTGGGGGTTACATTCCCCTGGGATTGCAGTGTGGGGGTTACACTCCCCATAGAATTACACTGTGGGGGTTTTGGGCAGATCTGCTTATACTCATTGGAGCAGCTGAAGGAACAAAGATGGCCCCACGCTGAGTAGTCCCGCCCCCTCGCTGCTGCGCCAATCAGTCTCCAGTTGCAGAGCCCCCTTTGTGGGGCAAGAGATTTTTTTTACCACACACACAAGGGCTGTTTCTATGTGTTTGTACAAGAATGAGCTGCCGTGTCGCTTTTAATAAATGTTTTGTACGAAGGGCATGTGCCCCCCCCCTGCTTGTGTCTCTCTATTATTTGGGGCTGTAATAGTAGTACATACAGGGCTGGCAGTGGCGGTATGAAAGGGGAGGGGTTACATAATAAACGAGGTTGAACGGGACACTAAACCCAGCCGTAAAGCTGCCCCACTGCGCCCCCTAGTTCTCTATAGAAGTTGATGAAAAACATAATTACACATGGAAACCAATTCACCAATGAGAATTCTACTGACTGAAAACTTCATTAAAGATGCAAGAGAAGTGACCAATGAGAATGCTGATTCCCAGCACTGTGTCAGGCCCCTTGCTGGTACCTTACATATAGAGATAATGATGGCATTTTCCCCTCATTATATGGCACAGGAATCAGACATGGGGATAAAGGGACAGACTTGTTCAGTGCTGGGAAACTGTGCTTATTGCTCCCAACTCCAATTGCAGGAACAGAGAACAGGGAGCCGGATTTACTCACATCAGCTGGGATTCTCATTGGGGGATTCTTTTGCAGTTCAATGCTGCCAATGTGGGCACTGGGGAGCTGGGAAAGTTTTATTGTGCAATATTGCTTTAAGAATACAACCCTGATGTTGCTGGACTACAGCTCCCAGCATGCCTCACCCTTCATTATATGTTATATTATTCTGGGATTTGTAATCCGGCAACAGCTGAGTAACGTTTGGTTGAGCCGCGCTGTGCAGCAGGGTTTAGTTCCCCTTTAACAAGCCACCCGGGGGCAAGTTGAACCTGATTGGCACAAACACAGTGGGAGTGTGAGATCCTATGATTGGCTGGAAGCCATGTTTCTATGCAGAGGTAGGTATGAATGGGTAGGTACCTACAGGGAATAGGTGCTACCAGCCTTCTGTACCCCATTACCAAAGGTAAGTTTTGTTTTGTTTTTTTTTGCTGCTGGGGGCATATACACATAGTTACCAACTGAAGAGATATTCCCCTCAGAACCCTCCCTCTGCACCCACCCTGAGCTGGGGGGGGGGGGTCAGTGACCCCTATAAACACTACAGTCGCTTTTTTACTTCCTTATATGAAGTCACACAGTACTGGCAGCAGGCTAAACTCCTATTGGCTGTGCCTCCTGTCAGTCTGACGCTGCTTCCTGTGCCTGTACATAACAGTAAGTTAGCGATAGGCTGAGTCTATGTGCCTATGTCACTGCAAGAGAGAAATTAACCAATGAGCTTTCAATTCATGCAACTGGTTAGAGGGCACAAGCACCCAATGAACTGGTCCAATAGGAAACAAGTAAGGGCAAAGCCTGGCAGTGATGATGTCAGCATACAGGAAGTTCTCAGTGTGTCAGATTCAAAATAGGCCCCTCCCATCCCTTCAGAAAACTGATCAGAGAGACAGAAGGACAGGGATAACAAGCAGCTTCTACAGGGTCTGTGTCATTTTAATGATGAAAAATGGATTTCTGACACTGAGCGATGTTGGTGGTTGAATACGATTTGGATGTTGGAGGTGAACGGCGCCTTTATGGCCCCAGTGTATTTTATAAAGTGGAAAGTTGCCATTCGGCAACATTTTGACATATGGGATAAACAACCCCCCCCCCCCCCAACCCTGTAGGCAGTTATGAATAATATCCGGTGCTGGTTTCCCTTTGGGCTAAACATTAACCCTATCTGTAACAATGGCCCCTTTATTGGAGCTCCCTATAGATCCTCTCAGGTCCCTGTCTGGGTTTCACATGAGGGGTGGGCGTGTCCTAACGGTCCCTGCCAGAAGCACAGTAGGAGGGGGGTAGCCAATCATAGCCCTGCACTCACGCAAGCACAGACAGGCTTCAGTTCCCTATCAGGTCAGCCTAGCTGCTGATTGGTTCCTATCCTACAGCCTGGGAAAGGAGGAAGCAGGAAGTGGAACAGATGGGCGGGATTAGTGGGGGTTTTTTGGAGAAATTTCAATAAATCAGCCTCAAACACTACTTTTTAAAGCCCATTCCCTCTGTATTTAGATGGGTACAATTCATTTGTAATTACACAATATTACCCCTAACAGGGGCAAGAGGAGTGCAGAGTTTGGCCCCCATTGCCGAACCCCAAATCCTTCCTATAAGACTCCGCCCAATAACGAATACAGAACTTCTGAGTTTATGTGACAAAAAGTCATGTGATTTTTAAGTATTCATCCCAAAGCCAATCCTGGGTTGTGTGCGTCCCGAGCTGGAACAGGGAGCATTGTGGGTAATGAGAAAGATTGAGTGAGCGCTATATAAGGAGACACTCACACTCACTTTCATCCTATGACACGAGGGTTAAAGAAAGTCCCCGGTTTTGCCCCAAACTGGGGGCTGTAGATAATGATTGTTTTCGAGCGAGGGTAACAAGTGTTTATTCGTGTATTACAGTGTTACACCCAGCTGCTTCCACCCCAGCCAGGGGTATTCCCCTCCCCCATGAGAGAGACACCTGTAGGTAAATAGATATGTTCTTGCATATAGGGAAAGGCATTTTACTGCCAATGGATTAGTCACAATAGTGCCACCTAGAGCCCTATATTTACTCAGCAGAAATCTTTACCTGCCCTAGAAGCTCCCTCTGTTTGTGTAGGAGCTGCCATTTTAGCTTGGTCTCAGTAGCTTCCTGCTGCAGCTCGGGTTGCTGGGAGCTCAGATTACACAGAGATGGGAATTGGAGCAAATTCTGATGGGAGGGGGTAGAGAGGAGAGAGATGCACAGACTCCTGCCCCAAACCTGAAGGAGCCCTAAAGGAAAGGAAGTCTGATACAGAAGAACATGTGACACAAAAGAAGACAAGGAATCCTGTGTTTCTTTTGATAGAGGACTCAGTGCAGCGTTTCTGTGAGTGCTTATGGCTGTATTTACATTTCTAATAAAGCTACTGAGTTTGTACCTTTCCTTCTCCTGTAAGGGGAGAAGATTCAGTAATCCACTAACCACTCGTTGCAGGGTCACACTGGCACTACAGGACCCTCCCACCGGAGGCACACAGGGGCTACAGGGCATAGAGCCAGCCCTGGGCACTACAGGACCCTCCCACTGGGGGCACACAGGGGCTACAGGGCATAGAGCCAGCCCTGGGCACTACAGGACCCTCCCACCGGGGGCACACAGGGGCTACAGGGCATAGAGCCAGCCCTGGGCACTACAGGACCCTCCCACCGGAGGCACACAGGGGCTACAGGGCATAGAGCCAGCCCTGGGCACTACAGGACCCTCCCACTGGGGGCACACAGGGGCTACAGGGCATAGAGCCAGCCCTGGGCACTACAGGACCCTCCCACCGGGGGCACACAGGGGCTACAGGGCATAGAGCCAGCCCTGGGCACTACAGGACCCTCCCACTGGGGGCACACAGGGGCTACAGGGCATAGAGCCGGCCCTGGGCACTACAGGACCCTCCCACCGGAGGCACACAGGGGCTACAGGGCATAGAGCCAGCCCTGGGCACTACAGGACCTTCCCACTGGGGGCACACAGGGGCTACAGGGCATAGAGCCAGCCCTGGGCACTACAGGACCCTCCCACTGGGGGCACACAGGGGCTACAGGGCATAGAGCCAGCCCTGGGCACTACAGGACCCTCCCACCGGGGGCACACAGGGGCTACAGGGCATAGAGCCAGCCCTGGGCACTACAGGACCCTCCCACTGGGGGCACACAGGGGCTACAGGGCAAAGAGCCAGCCCTGGGCACTACAGGACCCTCCCACTGGGGGCACACAGGGGCTACAGGGCAAAGAGCCAGCCCTGGGCACTACAGGACCCTCCCACTGGGGGCACATAGGGGCTACAGGGCATAGAGCCGGCCCTGGGCACTACAGGACCCTCCCACCGGGGGCACGCGGGGGCTACAGGGCATAGAGCCGGCCCTGGGCACTACAGGACCCTCCCACCGGGGGCACGCGGGGGCTACAGGGCATAGAGCCAGCCCTGGGCACTACAGGACCCTCCCACTGGGGGCACGCGGGGCTACAGGGCATAGAGCCGGCCCTGGGCACTACAGGACCCTCCCACCGGGGGCACGCGGGGGCTACAGGGCATAGAGCCGGCCCTGGGCACTACAGGACCCTCCCACCGGGGGCACGCGGGGGCTACAGGGCATAGAGCCTGCCCTGGGCACTACAGGACCCTCCCACTGGGGGCACGCGGGGGCTACAGGGCATAGACCCGGCCCTGGGCACTACAGGACCCTCCCACTGGGGGCACGCGGGGGCTACAGGGCACAGAGCCGGCCCTGGGCACTACAGGACCCTCCCACTGGGGGCACCCGGGGGCTACAGGGCATAGAGCCAGCCCTGGGCACTACAGGACCCTCCCACTGGGGGCACGCGGGGGCTACAGGGCACAGAGCCGGCCCTGGGCACTACAGGACCTTCCCACTGCGGGCACGCTGGGCCCATGACAGCCCCCCGGGGAGACACTATGGGGGTGACGGAGCGCTGACTCCCTAAATAAGGGGTCACTAGTGCCAAATTCATTTTTAGAAATTCTTCAAAATAAAAATAAAGGGGAAATGTCCCGCGATGACAACACAAAACTCTCCTGTTCCGAGCTCTTTTCCCCCCAGAATCCATATTGTGGAACATCCTACTCCTGCTGTGCCGGGGGGGGGGGGGGATGGCGCTATGTTGTCGCTATGTGGTGTCAGATCTGTACGTATCTAATGATCTCAGCAAGGTCATAGCCAGTCACAGCAAAGGTCGCCCCCTGGGGGTCACAGAAGCGCGCCCCACAGATCTGCGTGTCGGTCACACACTCGGAATGGCGGT
This sequence comes from Xenopus tropicalis, assembly GCF_000004195.4. NCBI lineage: Eukaryota > Metazoa > Chordata > Amphibia > Anura > Pipidae > Xenopus > Xenopus tropicalis. The sequence continues at coordinate 659,178 of NC_030677.2, forward strand.
GCTCCACCTACCGGGAGAGACGCAGCGTTACTATATAGAGCGGCACGGGCCTGAGGGCACACGGAATAGCCCACATACTGCTCTAAGCAACGTGTATTTAGCCAACAGGCCCCTCCCCTCACTGACCCCCCCCACATGCCTCTGTGTGGCCCCCGAACCCCGGAATGAGCTGTAGGGCCCGACGGTACCAACCTCAATTGTTCCACTGTCTGAGCGGCTCAACTGCCAGATCTGTATAAAGGAATCTTCTGCCCCAGAGAGAAGCTACAGGGAGAGAATCAGAGCTTGTCATTATTGCCCCCCCTTATATATAGTGACCCCCCCTTATATATTTATATATAGTGACCCCCCCTTAACTGCCCCTTCCCCCCCAGTGTAACCAATCCCAACTGGGCCAGCCTTTCCCCATAACTGAGCCCATTCCCTTTATCAGCTTAGTCGCTCTTCCCTGTACTTTCTCTATTTCATTACTGCCCCCCCCTTATATATTTATATATAGTGACCCCCCCCCTTAACTGCCCCCCCCCCCCCCCCAGTGTAACCAATCCCAACTGGGCCAGCCTTTCCCCATAACTGAGCCCATTCCCTTTATCAGCTTAGTCGCTCTTCCCTGTACTTTCTCTATTTCATTACTGCCCCCCCCTTATATATTTATATATAGTGACCCCCCCCCTTAACTGCCCCCCCCCCCCCCAGTGTAACCAATCCCAACTGGGCCAGCCTTTCCCCATAACTGAGCCCATTCCCTTTATCAGCTTAGTCGCTCTTCCCTGTACTTTCTCTATTTCATTACTGCCCCCCCTTATATATTTATATATAGTGACCCCCCCCCCTTAACTGCCCCCCCCCCCAGTGTAACCAATCCCAACTGGGCCAGCCTTTCCCCATAACTGAGCCCATTCCCTTTATCAGCTTAGTCGCTCTTCCCTGTACTTTCTCTATTTCATTACTGCCCCCCCTTATATATTTATATATATAGTGACCCCCCTTAACTGCCCCTTCCCCAGTGTAACCAATCCCAACTGGGCCAGCCTTTCCCCATAACTGAGCCCATTCCCTTTATCAGCTTAGTCGCTCTTCCCTGTACTTTCTCTATTTCATTACTGCCCCCCCCTTATATATTTATATATAGTGACCCCCCCTTAACTGCCCCTTCCCCAGTGTAACCAATCCCAACTGGGCCAGCCTTTCCCCATAACTGAGCCCATTCCCTTTATCAGCTTAGTCGCTCTTCCCTGTACTTTCTCTATTTCATTACTGCCCCCCCTTATATATTTATATATAGTGACCCCCCCCCCTTAACTGCCCCTTCCCCAGTGTAACCAATCCCAACTGGGCCAGCCTTTCCCCATAACTGAGCCCATTCCCTTTATCAGCTTAGTCGCTCTTTAAGTGTATATACCCCCCAGCCTGTGCCCTGAGTGTATATACCCCCCCGCCTGTGCCCTGAGTGTATATACCCCCCCGCCTGTGCCCTGAGTGTATATACCCCCCCTGCCTGTGCCCTGAGTGTATATACCCCCCCGCCTGTGCCCTGAATGTATATACCCCCCGCCTGTGCCCTGAGTGTATATACCCCCCGCCTGTGCCCTGAGTGTATATACCCCCCCGCCTGTGCCCTGAGTGTATATAACCCCCCCCTGTGCCCTGAGTGTATATACCCCCCCGCCTGTGCCCTGAGTGTATATACCCCCCCGCCTGTGCCCTGTATGTATATACCCCCCCCCGCCTGTGCCCTGTGTGTATATACCCCCCGCCTGTGCCCTGAGTGTATATACCCCCCCGCCTGTGCCCTGAGTGTATATACCCCCCCGCCTGTGCCCTGAGTGTATATACCCCCCCGCCTGTGCCCTGAGTGTATATACCCCCCCGCCTGTGCCCTGAATGTATATACCCCCCCGCCTGTGCCCTGAGTGTATATACCCCCCCGCCTGTGCCCTGAGTGTATATACCCCCCCCTGCCTGTGCCCTGAGTGTATATACCCCCCCCCCTGCCTGTGCCCTGAGTGTATATACCCCCCCCCTGCCTGTGCCCTGAGTGTATATACCCCCCCCCCCTGCCTGTGCCCTGAGTGTATATACCCTACCTTGCCAGACTGGGGTGCAATATCGAGGGTATAGACCCAGCGGGCGTGGGCATCCAGCTCGACACTGAGAGCCCCCGTAACGGCATCGTACACCCGGATCTGTCCCGTTCCATACGCCGCGGCCACTACTCCATCCCACAGCTTTACTGAGGAGCAGGACACCCTGCCAACAAACATGATTGGTCAGTTCCCAGTTCTACATTTAGAGCCCCCCCCCGTGCCCCCCACTCACCCATAAGCAGAGATCTTGCTCAGCAGCTTAAATTCCTCCCCACACTTCCACACACACAGGGCCCCGGAGTCATCGGCAGTGACCAGATCCGCAGCACCATCCTGGGGAGCAAGAGTTGGGAATATATCATACTGCGCCCCCTGCCCCTCCCACTGTGCCCCTGCCCCTCCCACTGTGCCCCTGCCCCTCCCCCTCCCACTGCGCCCCCTGCACCTCCCACGGCACCCCTGCCCCTCCCACTGCACCACTGTGCCTCCCACTGCCCCCTGCCCCTCCCATTGCACCCCTCCCACTGCACCACTGTGCCTCCCACTGCCCCCTGCCCCTCCCATTGCACCCCTGCCCCTCCCACTGTGCCCCCTTGGATGTCCCGGTGCCTGTACCTTGTCTGTACAAGTCTCGCTGGCAATGTCCGTGATTGGTTCCCTGTGCTCAGCCAGCACCTCGGCCAGGGTGATGTTGGTGCCTTTGGCTGGGATGTTAAACACGAGCACCAATCCGGACGAGGTCCCTGCAGAGACACACATACCTTAGATAGTAAGCTCACTGGGGCAGGGACTGATGGGAATGTGCTAGGGACCTTAGATTGTAAGCTCACTGGGGCAGGGACTGATGGGAATGGGATAGGGACCTTAGATAGTAAGCTCACTGGGGCAGGGACTGATGGGAATGTGCTAGGGACCTTAGATTGTAAGCTTACTGGGGCAGGGACTGATGGGAATGTGCTAGGGACCTTAGATTGTAAGCTCACTGGGGCAGGGACTGATGGGAATGTGATAGGGGCCTTAGATTGTAAGCTCACTGGGGCAGGGACTGATGGGAATGGGATAGGGACCTTAGATTGTAAGCTCACTGGGGCAGGGACTGATGGGAATGGGATAGGGACCTTAGATAGTAAGCTCACTGGGGCAGGGACTGATGGGAATGTGCTAGGGACCTTAGATTGTAAGCTTACTGGGGCAGGGACTGATGGGAATGTGCTAGGGACCTTAGATTGTAAGCTCACTGGGGCAGGGACTGATGGGAATGTGATAGGGGCCTTAGATTGTAAGCTCACTGGGGCAGGGACTGATGGGAATGGGATAGGGACCTTAGATTGTAAGCTCACTGGGGCAGGGACTGATGGGAATGGGATAGGGACCTTAGATTGTAAGCTCACTGGGGCAGGGACTGATGGGAATGGGATAGGGACCTTAGATTGTAAGCTCACTGGGGCAGGGACTGATGGGAATGGGATAGGGACCTTAGATTGTAAGCTCACTGGGACAGACAAGTGGAAGGTGCATATGGGACAGAGACAAGGAAGCGGGCACTTACCTACACAGATGTACTGACCCCCGGCTGGGGCAATACCGCGGGCAAACACTGCCTGAGCTGAAACACATGGAAGCAGAGTTATGAGCCGGTCCCAGTGCCCCCCCTGCTTGCTATTCCTTGGCACTAGCACAGTAGGGAGACCCCCCCCCCCCGGCACAGGCAGCTAGGGGGCACAGGCAGCTAGGGGGCACAGGCAGCTAGGGGGCACAGGCAGCTAGGGGGCACAGTGGGACCCCCCCCCCCAGGGCAAGATGCACAGTGAGAATGAAGCCCATTACCTGGGGGCGTTTCCAGTGCATCGAGCGCGTGCCAGTACACCATGATGGAGCCGTCAGATTCGTACATCTGCAGGGGGGGCAACACAGAGAGACAAGATGGGGGGCAGCTCCTCGGCCTTTAGCAAAACACTTTAGGGATAATATTTGCTGGGGGCTTAGTTACCCTTTGAGGATCAATTTATCCAGTTCCCAGCCAATAGCAGCCCTGGGAGACACTGGGTGCCTGTTTGGGGGCATTCTGACAGTAACTAGGTGGGTACCCTGGCGCTGCCCTGGCACGGTGAATGGAAACACAGAACATGATCCCAAACCCTAATGCCCCAGCTCCCCCGGTACATGAATTACAGCCCTTACCCCCCCATCATACTCCCACAAACGTGCTTACTGGGGGTCCGACCAATCACAGGGGAAAGCTCAGTGGCACCCAGTGGCGCCGTATAGGAACAGTGAGCTGGGGGAGCGCACGTGGGGCACCGCTACTCACACTCAGGGGGCACCGCTACTCACACTCAGGGGGCACCGCTACTCACACTCAGGGGGCACCGCTACTCACACTCAGGGGGCACCGCTACTCACACTCAGGGGGCACCGCTACTCACACCCAGGGGGGCACCGCTACACTAGCTACACACATTGTGCCCTATGGGAGTTACCCCTGTGCTGTTAGCTCGGTGCCCATGTTGCCCCCTGATACACTGGGTTGTTCTGCCCCTATGTAGCACGGTTGCTGTATTTCTCCATCGGTTTCTGTGCAGCTGAGAATGTCGTCTGTGTCATGCTCAGTGGGCGTGGCTATGGGCGGGGCTTCCACCCCTCGTACCTGAATCCCCTTCTGTGAGGTGAGAACCAGCAGAACCCGCGATGGGAGGGCACACCATGATGCCTGTAACATAGCAATGGGCATGTCAGTCATTCTGCCTCTGCCAATCCTGGGCATGGGTGGGTATATACATAGCATACAGGTGGGTATGTGGGTATATAATGGCGCCAGTGTGTATAGGGGAGGGTACAGGTGGGTATGTGGGTATATAACGGTGCCAGTGTGTATAGGGGAGGGTACAGGTGGGTATGTGGGTATATAATGGTGCCAGTGTGTATAGGGGAGGGTACAGGTGGGTATGTGGGTATATAACGGTGCCAGTGGGTATAGGGGAGGATACAGGTGGGTGTGTGGGTATATAACGGTGCCAGTGTGTATAGGGGAGGGTACAGGTGGGTATGTGGGTATATAACAGTGCCAGTGTGTATAGGGGAGGGTACAGGTGGGTACGTGGGTATATAATGGTGCCAGTGTGTATAGGGGAGGGTACAGGTGGGTACGTGGTATATAATGGTGCCAGTGTGTATAGTGGAGGGTACAGGTGGGTATGTGGGTATATAACGGTGCCAGTGTGTATAGTGGAGGGTACAGGTGGGTATGTGAGTATATAATGGTGCCAGTGTGTATAGGGGAGGGTACAGGTGGGTATGTGGGTATATAACGGTGCCAGTGTGTGTAGTGGAGGATACAGGTGGGTATGTGGGTATATAACGGTGCCAATGTGTATAGTGTAGGGTACAGGTGGGTATGTGGTTATATAACGGTGCCAGTGTGTATAGTGGTGGGTACAGGTGGGTATATAATGGTGCCAGTGTGTATAGGGGAGGATACAGGTGGGTGTGTGGGTATATAATGAGGCCAGTGTGTATAGGGGAGGGTACAGGTGGGTATGTGGGTATATAATGGTGCCAGTGTGTATAGGGGAGGGTACAGGTGGGTATGTGGGTATATAATGAGGCCAGTGTGTATAGGGGAGGGTACAGGTGGGTATGTGGGTATATAATGGTGCCAGTGTGTATAGGGGAGGGTACAGGTGGGTATGTGGGTATATAACGGTGCCAGTGTGTATAGGGGAGGGTACAGGTGGGTACGTGGGTATATAATGGTGCCAGTGTGTATAGGGGAGGGTACAGGTGGGTACGTGGTATATAATGGTGCCAGTGTGTATAGTGGAGGGTACAGGTGGGTATGTGGGTATATAACGGTGCCAGTGTGTATAGGGGAGGGTACAGGTGGGTATGTGGCTATATAACGGTGCCAGTGTGTATAGTGGAGGGTACAGGTGGGTATGTGAGTATATAATGGTGCCAGTGTGTATAGGGGAGGGTACAGGTGGGTATGTGGGTATATAACGGTGCCAGTGTGTGTAGTGGAGGGTACAGGTGGGTATGTGGGTATATAACGGTGCCAATGTGTATAGTGTAGGGTACAGGTGGGTATGTGGTTATATAACGGTGCCAGTGTGTATAGTGGTGGGTACAGGTGGGTATATAATGGTGCCAGTGTGTATAGGGGAGGATACAGGTGGGTGTGTGGGTATATAATGGTGCCAGTGTGTATAGGGGAGGGTACAGGTGGGTATGTGGGTATATAATGGTGCCAGTGTGTATAGGGGACGGTACAGGTGGGTATGTGGGTATATAATGGTGCCAGTGTGTATAGGGGAGGATACAGGTGGGTAGCGTGGGTATATAATGGTCCCAGTGTGTATAGGGGAGGGTACAGGTGGGTATGTGGGTATATAATGGTGCCAGTGTGTATAGGGGAGGATACAGGTGGGTACGTGGGTATATAATGGTGCCAGTGTGTATAGGGGAGGGTACAGGTGGGTATATAATGGTCCCAGGGTGTATAGGGGAGGGTACAGGTGGGTATGTGGGTATATAACGGTGCCAGTGTGTATAGGGGAGGGTACAGGTGGGTATATAATGGTGCCAGTGTGTATAGGGGAGGATACAGGTGGGTACATGGGTATATAATGGTCCCAGTGGTGTATAGGGGAGGGTACAGGTGGGTATGTGGGTATATAACGGTGCCAGTGTGTATAGGGGAGGGTACAGGTGGGTATATAATGGTGCCAGTGTGTATAGGGAGGATACAGGTGGGTACATGGGTAATATAATCGGTGCCAGTGTGTATAGGGGAGGGTACAGGTGGGTATATAATGGTCCCAGTGTGTATAGGGGAGGGTACAGGTGGGTATGTGGGTATATACCGGTGCCAGTGTGTATAGGGGAGGGTACAGGTGGGTATATAATGGTGCCAGTGTGTATAGGGGAGGATACAGGTGGGTACATGGGTATATAACGGTGCCAGTGTGTATAGGGGAGGGTACAGGTGGGTATGTGGGTATATAACGGTGCCAGTGTGTATAGGGGAGGGTACAGGTGGGTATATAATGGTCCCAGTGTGTATCGGGGAGGGTACAGGTGGGTATATAATGGTCCCAGTGTGTATAGGGGAGGGTACAGGTGGGTATGTGGGTATATAATGGTGCCAGTGTGTTTAGAGGAGGGTACAGGTGGGTATGTGGGTATATATGGTGCCAGTGTGTATAGGGGAGGGTACAGGTGGGTATGTGGGTATATAACGGTGCCAGTGTGTGTAGTGGAGGGTACAGGTGGGTATGTGGGTATATAACGGTGCCAATGTGTATAGTGTAGGGTACAGGTGGGTATGTGGTTATATAACGGTGCCAGTGTGTATAGTGGTGGGTACAGGTGGGTATATAATGGTGCCAGTGTGTATAGGGGAGGATACAGGTGGGTGTGTGGGTATATAATGGTGCCAGTGTGTATAGGGGAGGGTACAGGTGGGTATGTGGGTATATAATGGTGCCAGTGTGTATAGGGGACGGTACAGGTGGGTATGTGGGTATATAATGGTGCCAGTGTGTATAGGGGAGGATACAGGTGGGTACGTGGGTATATAATGGTCCCAGTGTGTATAGGGGAGGGTACAGGTGGGTATGTGGGTATATAATGGTGCCAGTGTGTATAGGGGAGGATACAGGTGGGTACGTGGGTATATAATGGTGCCAGTGTGTATAGGGGAGGGTACAGGTGGGTATATAATGGTCCCAGGGTGTATAGGGGAGGGTACAGGTGGGTATGTGGGTATATAACGGTGCCAGTGTGTATAGGGGAGGGTACAGGTGGGTATATAATGGTGCCAGTGTGTATAGGGGAGGATACAGGTGGGTACATGGGTATATAATGGTCCCAGTGTGTATAGGGGAGGGTACAGGTGGGTATGTGGGTATATAACGGTGCCAGTGTGTATAGGGGAGGGTACAGGTGGGTATATAATGGTGCCAGTGTGTATAGGGGAGGATACAGGTGGGTACATGGGTATATAATGGTGCCAGTGTGTATAGGGGAGGGTACAGGTGGGTATATAATGGTCCCAGTGTGTATAGGGGAGGGTACAGGTGGGTATGTGGGTATATACCGGTGCCAGTGTGTATAGGGGAGGGTAGCAGGTGGGTATATTAATGGTGGCCAGTGTGTATAGGGGAGGATACAGGTGGGTACATGGGTATATAACGGTGCCAGTGTGTATAGGGGAGGGTACAGGTGGGTATGTGGGTATATAACGGTGCCAGTGTGTATAGGGGAGGGTACAGGTGGGTATATAATGGTCCCAGTGTGTATCGGGGAGGGTACAGGTGGGTATATAATGGTCCCAGTGTGTATAGGGGAGGGTACAGGTGGGTATGTGGGTATATAATGGTGCCAGTGTGTTTAGAGGAGGGTACAGGTGGGTATGTGGGTATATAATGGTGCCAGTGTGTATAGGGGAGGGTACAGGTGGGTATGTGGGTATATAACGGTGCCAGTGTGTATAGTGGAGGGTACAGGTGGGTATGTGAGTATATAATGGTGCCAGTGTGTATAGGGGAGGGTACAGGTGGGTATGTGGGTATATAACGGTGCCAGTGTGTGTAGTGGAGGATACAGGTGGGTATGTGGGTATATAACGGTGCCAATGTGTATAGTGTAGGGTACAGGTGGGTATGTGGTTATATAACGGTGCCAGTGTGTATAGTGGTGGGTACAGGTGGGTATATAATGGTGCCAGTGTGTATAGGGGAGGATACAGGTGGGTGTGTGGGTATATAATGAGGCCAGTGTGTATAGGGGAGGGTACAGGTGGGTATGTGGGTATATAATGGTGCCAGTGTGTATAGGGAGGGTACAGGTGGGTATGTGGGTATATAATGAGGCCAGTGTGTATAGGGGAGGGTACAGGTGGGTATGTGGGTATATAATGGTGCCAGTGTGTATAGGGGAGGGTACAGGTGGGTATGTGGGTATATAACGGTGCCAGTGTGTGTAGGGGACGGTACAGGTGGGTATGTGGGTATATAACAGTGCCAGTGTGTTATAGGGAGGGTACAGGTGGGTACGTGGGTATATAATGGTGCCAGTGTGTATAGGGGACGGGTACAGGTGGGTACGTGGTATATAATGGTGCCAGTGTGTATAGTGGAGGGTTACAGGTGGGTATGTGGGTATATAACGGTGCCAGTGTGTATAGGGGAGGGTACAGGTGGGTATGTGGCTATATAACGGTGCCAGTGTGTATAGTGGAGGGTTACAGGTGGGTATGTGAGTATATAATGGTGCCAGTGTGTATAGGGGAGGGTACAGGTGGGTATGTGGGTATATAACGGTGCCAGTGTGTGTAGTGGAGGGTACAGGTGGGTATGTGGGTATATAACGGTGCCAATGTGTATAGTGTTAGGGTACAGGTGGGTATGTGGTTATATAACGGTGCCAGTGTGTATAGTGGTGGGTACAGGTGGGTATATAATGGTGCCAGTGTGTATAGGGGAGGATACAGGTGGGTGTGTGGGTATATAATGGTGCCAGTGTGTATAGGGGAGGTACAGGTGGGTATGTGGGTATATAATGGTGCCAGTGTGTATAGGGGACGGTACAGTGTGGTATGTGGGTATATAATGGTGCCAGTGTTGTATAGGGGAGGATACAGGTGGGTACGTGGGTATATAATGGTCCCAGTGTGTATAGGGGAGGGTACAGGTGGGTATGTGGGTATATAATGGTGCCAGTGTGTATAGGGGAGGATACAGGTGGGTACGTGGGTATATAATGGTGCCAGTGTGTATAGGTGAGGGTACAGGTGGGTTATTAATGGTCCCAGGGTGTATAGGGGAGGGTACAGGTGGGTATGTGGGTATATAACGGTGCCAGTGTGTATAGGGGAGGGTACAGGTGGGTATTAATGGTGCCAGTGTGTATAGGGGAGGATACAGGTGGGTACATGGGTATATAATGGTCCCAGTGTGTATAGGGGAGGGTACAGGTGCGGGTATGTGGTTATTAAACGGTGCCAGTGTGTATAGGGGAGGGTACAGGTGGGTATATAATTGGTGCCAGTGTGTTATAGGAGGATTTACAGGTGGGTACATGGTATATAATGGTGCCAGTGTGTATAGCGGGAGGGTACAGGTGGGTATATAATGGTCCCAGTGTGTATAGGGGAGGGTACAGGTGGGTATGTGGGTATATACCGGTTGCCAGTGTGTATAGGGGAGGGTACAGGTGGGTATATAAGGTGCCAGTGTGTATAGGGGAGGATACAGGTGGGTACATGGGTATATAACGGTGCCAGTGTGTATAGGGAGGGTACAGGTGGTATGTGGGTATATAACGGTGCCAGTGTGTATAGGGGAGGGTACAGTGTGGGTATATAATGGTCCCAGTGTGTATCGGGAGGGTACAGGTGGGTATATAATGGTCCCAGTGTGTATAGGGGAGGGTACAGGTGGGTATGTGGGTATATAATGGTGCCAGTGTGTTTTAGAGGAGGGTACAGGTGGGTATGTGGGTATATAATGGTGCCAGTGTGTATAGGGGAGGGTACAGGTGGGATGGGTATATAATGGTGCCAGTGTGTATAGGGAGGGCTACAGGTGCGGGTATGTGGATATAATGGTGCCAGTGTTTGTATAGGGGAGGGTACAGGTGGTATGTGGGTATATAATGGTGCCAGTGTGTATAGGGGAGGGTACAGGTGGGTATGTGGGTATATAATGGTGCAGTGTGTATAGGGGAGGGTACAGGTGGGTATGTGGGTATATAATGGTGCCAGTGTGTATAGAGGAGGGTACAGGGGGTATGTGGGTATATAATGGTGCCAGTGTGTATAGAGGAGGGTACAGGTGGGTATGTGGGTATATAATGGTGCCAGTGTGTATAGGGGAGGGTACAGGTGGGTATGTGGGTATATAACGGTGCCAGTGTGTAAGGGGAGGTACAGGTGCGGGTATGTGGGTATATAACGGTGCCAGTGTGTATAGGGGAGGGTACAGGTGGGTATGTGGGTATATAATGGTGCCAGTGTGTAATAGGGATGGTACAGGTGGGTATGTGGGTATATAATGGTGCCAGTGTGTATAGGGGAGGCGGTACAGGTGGGTATGTGGGTATTATAACGGTGCCAGTGTGTATAGGGGGAGGGTACAGGTGGGTATGTGGGTATATAATGGCGCCAGTGTGTATAGGGGAGGGTACAGGTGGGTACGTGGGTATATAATGGTGCCAGTGTGTATAGGGGAGGGTACAGGTGGGTACGTGGTATATAACGGTGCCAGTGTGTATAGTGGAGTGTACAGGTGGGTATGTGGGTATATAACGGTGCCAGTGTGTATAGGGGAGGGTACAGGTGGGTATGTGGGTATATAATGGTTGCAGTGTGTATAGGGGAGGGTACAGGTGGGTATATAACGGTGCCAGTGTGTATAGTGTAGGGTACAGGTGGGTATGTGAGTATATAATGGTGCCAGTGTGTATAAGGGAGGGTACAGGTGGGTATGTGGGTATATAACGGTGCCAGTGTGTGTAGTGGAGGGTACAGGTGGGTATGTGGGTATATAACGGTGCCAGTGTGTATAGTGGAGGGTACAGGTGGGTATGTGGGTATATAACGGTGCCAGTGTGTATAGTGGTGGGTACAGGTGGGTATATAATTGGTGCAGTGTGTATAGGGACGGTACAGGTGGGTACGTTGGGTATATAAATGGTCCCAGTGTGTATAGGGGAGGGTACAGGTGGGTATATAATGGTGCCAGTGTGTATAGGGGAGGATACAGGTGGGTACATAATGGTGCCAGTGTGTATAGGGGAGGGTACAGGTGGGTATATAATGGTCCCAGTGTGTATAGGGGAGGGTACAGGTGGGTATGTGGGTATATAACGGTGCCAGTGTGTATAGGGGAGGGTACAGGTGGGTATATAACGGTGCCAGTGTGTATAGTGTAGGGTACAGGTGGGTATGTGAGTATATAATGGTGCCAGTGTGTATAAGGAGGGTACAGGTGGGTATGTGGGTATATAACGGTGCCAGTGTGTGTAGTGGAGGGTACAGGTGGGTATGTGGGTATATAACGGTGCCAGTGTGTATAGTGGAGGGTACAGGTGGGTATGTGGGTATATAACGGTGCCAGTGTGTATAGTGGTGGGTACAGGTGGGTATATAATGGTGCCAGTGTGTATAGGGGACGGTACAGGTGGGTACGTGGGTATATAATGGTCCCAGTGTGTATAGGGGAGGGTACAGGTGGGTATATAATGGTGCCAGTGTGTATAGGGGAGGATACAGGTGGGTACATAATGGTGCCAGTGTGTATAGGGGAGGGTACAGTGGGTATATAATGGTCCCAGTGTGTATAGGGGAGGGTACAGGTGGGTATGTGGGTATATAACGGTGCCAGTGTGTATAGAGGAGGGTACAGGTGGGTATATAATGGTGCCAGTGTGTATAGGGGAGGATACAGGTGGGTACGTGGGTATATAATGGTCCCAGTGTGTATGGGGGAGGGTACAGGTGGGTATATAATGGTCCCAGTGTGTATAGGGGAGGGTACAGGTGGGTATGTGGGTATATAATGGTGCCAGTGTGTTTAGAGGAGGGTACAGGTGGGTGGTAAGTGGGTTATATAATGGTGCAGTGTATGTATAGGGGAGGGTACAGGTGCGGTTATGTGGGTATATAATGGTGCCAGTGTGTATAGAGGAGGGTACAGGTGGGTAAGTGGGTATATAATGGTGCCAGTGTGTATAGGGGAGGGTACAGGTGGGTATGTGGGTATACAATGGTGCCAGTGTGTATAGGGGAGGGTACAGGTGGGTATGTGGGTATATAATGGTGCCAGTGTGTATAGTGGAGGGTACAGGTGGGTATATAATGGTGCCAGTGTGTATAGGGGACGGTACAGGTGGGTATGTGGGTATATAATGGTGCCAGTGTGTAGGGGACGGTACAGGTGGGTGTGTGGGTATATAATGGTGCCAGTGTGTATAGGGGAGGGTACAGGTGGGTATGTGGGTATATAATGGTGCCAGTGTGTATAGGGGACGGTACAGGTGGGTGTGTGGGTATATAATGGTTCCGGTGTGTATAGGGGAGGGTACAGGTGGGTATGTGGGTATATAACAGTGCCAGTGTGTATAGGGGACGGTTACAGGTGGGTGTGTGGGTATATAATGGTGCCAGTGTGTATAGGGGAGGGTAACTTACCTGCATGATGAGAGAAGAGCTGACAGTTACACTTCCCTCCTTCGACTGTAACTGGCGGTGGGAGAAGTTCAGCCCGTCGGCAGAAGCGCTCACCATATTGACAGTGTTGCCGTGGACAACAGAGAAATAGGTAAGGTTCTTCTCAGTGATTGGCAGGACACTCAGGTTGTTGTAGAGCGCCGACGCACTGCTCTTCATCTGGATACTCTTCTCCTTACGATACATCATGGGGGTCCTGTATAGAGAGTTATTGAGTACCCAGGGGGGCTTTGTGTCCCTGTGAGGTTGCTATGGGGGGTATGTGTCCTGTGCAGGTTGCTATGGGGGGGGAGTATGTGTCCCTGTGAAATTGCTATTGGGGGTATGTGTCCCTGTGAGATTGCTATGGGGGGTGTATGTGTCCCTGTGAGGTTGCTATAGGGGGGGTATGTGGTCCCTGTGAGGTTGCTATGGGGGGTATGGGTTCCTGTGAGGTTGCTATGGGGGGGTATGCGGTCCCATGTGAGGTTGCTATGGGGGTATGGGTCCCTGTGAGGTTGCTATGGGGCGAGGTATGTGTCCTGTGAGGTTGCTATGCGGGGGGTATGTTGTCCCTGTGAGGTTGCTATGGTGGGGGTATGTGTCCCTGTGAGGTTGCTATGGCGGGTGGTATGGGTCCCTGTTGAGCGTTGCTTGCGGTGGGTTGGGTCCCTGTCGAGGTTGCTTAAGGAGGGGTATGGGTTCCCTGCTGAGGTTGCTATGGGGGGGTATGGGTCCCTGGCAGCCGTTGCTATGGGGGGGGTATGGGTCCCTGTGAGGTTGCTTATGGGGGGGGTATGGCGTCCCTTGTTGAGCTGTTGCTAATGGGGGCGGTATGTGTCCCTGTGAGGTTGCTATGGGCGGGTATGGTCCCTGTTGACGTTGCTATGCGGGGGTAATGTGTCCCTGTTGCAGGTTGCTATGGGGGGTATTGTGTCCCTGTTGAGGTTGCTATGGAGGGTATGGGTCCCTGTGAGCGTTGCTATGGGCGGGTATGGCGTCCCTGTGAGGTTGCTATGGGGGGGTATGGGTCCCTGTGAGGTTGCTATGGGGGGGATGTCCCTGTTGAGGTTGCTATGGGGGGTATGGGGTCCCTGTGAGGTTGCTATGGGGGGTATGTGGTCCCTGTGAGGTGCTATGGGGGGAGGGTATGTGCCCCCTGTGAGGTTGCTATGGGGGGGGTATGTTGTCCCTGTGAGGTTGCTATGGGGGGGGTTATGTGTCCCTGTGAGGTTGCTATGGGGGGTATGGTCCTGGAGGTTGCTATATGGGGGGTATGGGGTCCCTGTCTGAGGTTTGCTGATGGGGGGGTATGTGCCTGTGAGGTTGCTATGCGGGGGTATGTGTCCCTGTGAGGTTGGCTATGGGGGGTATGGGTCCCTGTGAGGTTGCTATGGGGTATGGGTCCTGTGAGGTGCTAGGGGGGTATGCGGTCCCTGTGGAGTTGCTATGGGGGGGGTTATGGTCCCTGTGAGGTTGCTATGGGGCGGTTATTGTGTCCCTGTGAGGTTTGCTATGGGGGGTTAGGGTCCCTGTTGAGGGTGCTATGGGGGGTATAGGTCCCTGGAGGTTGCTATGGGGGGTAGGGTCCCTGTGAGCGTTGACTATGGGGGGGGTATGTGTCCCGTGAGGTTGCTATCGGGGGGGGTATGTGTCCCTGTTGAGGTTGCTTGGGGGGGTATGTGTCCCTGTGAGCGTTTGCTTATGGGGGGGGCTATGCGGTCCTGTGAGGTTGCTATGGGGGTATGGGTCCCTGTGAGGTTGCTATGGGGGGTATGTGTCCCTGTGAGGTTGGCGATGGGGGGTATGTTTTGTCCCTGTTGAGGTTGCTATGGCGGTGGGTATGTGTCCCTGTGAGGTTGCTTATGGGGGGGTATGGTTCCCTGTGAGTGTTGCTATGCGCGGGGGTTATGTGTCCCTGTGAGGTTGCTATGGGGGGGTATGGGTCCCTGTGAGGTTGCTAAGGGGGTTATGTGTCCCTGTGAGGTTGCTATGGGGGGTATGTGTCCCTGTGAGGTTGCTATGGGAGGGGTATGGCGTTCCCTGTGAGGTTGCTTATGGGGGTTATGTGTCCCTGTGAGGTTGCTATGGGGGTGTATGGGTCCCTGTGAGGTTGCTATGGGGGGTATGTGTCCCTGTGAGGTTGCTATGGGGGGGTATGTGCCCATTGGGGATGATGGGGGGGATGGGGGGGAGGGGTTTCTCTCTGACCTGTTACTAGGCCAAGCCCTTCTGGCAGTACCGGGGGGGGGCGGGGGTCTTCTCTTTCTGTCCCGGGTCTGGTGGCGTTCGGACGGTCGATCCCTGGGCCCCAAGCTGCGGATTAGGTCGGGGCGAATCACATCGCGTTGCTATAGCAGCAGGGAGGCTTCGCTGTCATTTGTAGCCGCCAGTGTCGTCATCTCCGAGCGCCGCAGCCCCAATGGTTGCTAGGCAACGAGCTACACAGCAACTGGCAACTGGGAAATACATGGTCACCTCCTCTCTGGTACGGACTGGGAACTGACTGACTGGGATCTACTGACTGATCTACTTACTGGGATCTACTGACTGACTGGGAACTGACTGACTGGGATCTACTGACTGATCTACTTACTGGGATCTACTGACTGACTGGGAACTGACTGGGATCTACTGACTGACTGGGAACTGACGACTGGATCTACTGACTGGATCTACTTACT